>NC_061122.1:113963451-114263451 GCF_002878395.1 Capsicum annuum | reverse complement strand
CTGACTTACCTCTTCCTGAGAAATAGTTTGCTATTTCTTTTCCACACACTCATTATTTATCAGTGTCTTTAGTCCAAACAATTATTTTAATGTGAAAAGAGTTCCAATTGCATAATTAATTCCTAAATGATCAAACACTCTGTTCAAAAGATATCCATAAGGCATGTCATGCCATTCATTCTTCCCATGAACAACCTTATACATATAGTACATCATTAGAGCAAAAATACTGATTAACTCAAGGTTGTAGATTTACTTCATCACATACAGATCTAAAGCTAAACCAATGTTCTTCTTTTATAATATTTGCAGAATCACTTTATTGAAAAAGTCAAAAATTAATTGTAACTTACTCCAAAGTGATTTCATTTTTACTAAAGTTACTAATTTTCCTTTACCTTTGATGCATTTGTATTAACTCTATTGAGGGTTATTGTTTTAAAATAGTCCGCACACTACTAATAGGGACATCTAGATCTTTCCAAGTAGTACATCATATAGATTCGGCTTCTTCCCTTAAAGTAATACAGTTATCTTCATTCCATCTTCAGAAAAATCAAAGGTTGAGTAAGATTCCCTGACTTCCTAATCAAAAATAGAGGGATGGATCCTTCCAAAAGATGGAGCCATGTTTGATGTTTAACAGGCCTAACTAATTCTATCATTCTTGGTATTATAGACATGCATGAGTCAAAAATCCTCTGAGCTAGCATTTTTTTATTCCTCAAAAACCAATTCCACACTTCTTTAGGCTCATATTTTCTTTATTTCTCAATTATTCCCTATTTAAAAGCACTGTTAGGTTGTCCTTCGGTTATTTTCCTCTTCATGGCACCATGACCTTTAGAAGTCTATTGAGATGTCCTTCAGAAGTTTGTTGCTTCTTAGTAGAACTTCTGTATTTCATTCTAGAAATTCTTGTTTTCTTATTAACTTCTTGTTCTTTTGGAACAAACAAACTATTTCATAGTTTATTTTTTAGAAAAATGAGATTTTTAGTAACCCAATAATCGCCCATCATTATACTACCAAAAGGATTATAAGTTTTCAAGGATAAATATTCATCAATGAGTTGAGTGAAGAAGGAGTTTGGTTTTGAAGAGGTAGTATATTTTGACTTAGTCGGTCTTTTGGAGACAAGGTGATTTTCAACAGAGATGACTTTAAGAAGAAGATCAACCATTTTACTATCCTCTACCCTAGAAGCAGCCTCATAAGAAGGTTTTATTTTCTTAGGGTTTTCATTCATTATAGTTTCATCTAGGAAGGTATTTGTTAAGAGTAGTTTAGTCGAAGGTTGTTCTAATAGGGACGTGAAGGATGAATAAATCAGTGTTCTTTGAAAAGGCTTTGAGAGTGGATTCTTATCTACAATAAGTTCAAAGGACAAGGTGGTGTCAATAAAAGATTTTTCTGAAGGGATTAGGTAATTTTAAGCGAGTTATGAGTCCTTTGTGTGATATGAGGATTAGGAGTTATTAGCCATTTAGAAATAGTTGTCACAAGAAAGCTATTTTAGACTAGGTTTTTTCTTTTACAATAGAGGGATTAGGTACTAAGAATTAAGGGAACAAATAAGCACAAAGATGAGGTTTTTTAAAGAATGAGATGTATTTGTTGTCAATTTTGGGGTAACTCATCTTTTTTCTAGGAAAAGGTGATTTTTTGACAGTGAAGAAAAAGACACAACTTTTTTTGTTAGGAAAAACTATACAATGATGATACTAACCGGAGAGATAGGACCAGGACCCTTTCTTTGTTAAGTGAATCCTCAAAGTTGTGTATGGATCATAGCCTAATTTATGGAGATAAACTAATCCATTAGATAGGTTAGGTCATTTTAATCATCCCCAATCTCAACCTATTCCTCAAAAATTACACCTTGTGAAGAGCCTTATTCAAGATATCAATTGTCTGATCTCCTATCTTGTAAGACTTCATGCAAATAGATCCCTTCTTAATATTATCTCTCCGAATATGATTCCTTACATTAATATTCTTTATCTTTTTATGCTGCACTGGATTCTTAGCCAGGATAAGAGCACTTGTATTTATCATACATCAGAAGTATAGTATCGGAGCCAATCCTAAAATCCTTCAGTTTTAGTTTGATCCATAATAATTGAACACAACAAGAAGTTGCAGCTATATACTCAGCTTTAGCAGTAGATGAACAACTAAATTTATTTCTTTGAACCCTAAGAAATTATGAAAGAACCAAGAAAATGAGCCATTCCTGAGGTATTTTATTTTAGTACAAAAAGTATCTCGCATAATAAACATCAAAAAATCATATTAGATCAAAATTGTCTCTAGATGGATAGTACAGGACTATGTCCAATGTCCTTTGCTATTATCTGAGAATTCTTTGTGCATCTTTCAAATAACACTCTTTTGGACAAGTCTTAGAAATGGCACATATTCCTAAACTAAATATAATGTCTAGATTACTTTAAGTGAGATATAGTAAAGATCCAATAATCCATCTATATATGGTCTCATTTACTGAGGGACCAGGTTCATTATTATCCAACTTTGAACGGGTTTGAACTAGAGTTTAAATAGACCCTATATCTTCCATATTGTATTTCTTCATCATCTCCTTGATGTACTTTTCTTGACAAATGATTTTCTCTTTAGAATTTTTCTTGATATGCCATCCTCGGAAGAAACTCAATTCACCCATCATGCTCATTTCAAATTCACTCCCTATCACCTTTTAAAACTATTCACATAAGGATTCAGAGGTGGCTTCAAAAAATATGTCATCAGCATATATTTGTAAAATTAGCAAGTTGCTACCTCTTGACTTTAACAGTAGAGTATTGTCAATTTCCCTTCTTTTAAAGCCATTTTTCAAAAGACACTATGAAAGTCTCGCATACCAAGCTCTAGGTGTTTGTTTCATCCCATAGAGAGTTTTATCTAATTTGTGAACATAATGTGGGCATTTTGTATCATCAAAACATTAAGGTTTCTGGAAAAAGACTTCTTTCTTTAATTACCCATTTAGGAAGGAACTTTTAAAATCCATTAGAAAGAGCTTGAACACCATATAGGCAGCAAATGCAATAAGAATTCTTGTGGCCTCTATGCTTCCTATAGGGGAAAATTTGTCATCATAGTCAATTATTTCCTCCTGGGTATATCCTTAAACAACCAACCTTGTTTTATTTCAATTGATAATTCCATGCCCACCTTGTTTTTTTTTGTGCACCCATTTAGTCCCAATAATTTTTCAATCAACGCCAAAATTTACTTCTTTCAAATTATTGAAGCTCCTACTATATTGCATTGATCTAGTCAACATCTTTAAGAGCTTCTTTCACATTTTTAGGCTCAATTTATGACAAGGAAGCTGAGAACGCCATGAAATTTCTAGCTTGAGCTGTTATTTGTACTATAGATTCAAAAAGGGGAGTCAAGTTTTAAAGGGGTGAAAAGATCAATGCCTCCAACATTACATTATGAGTTGAGTTTCACTAGGACTGGGTCCCTAGATATTTTGACTTGACCTTTTTGTAGTCCTTCCCTTGAAATTGGGGTCAACAATTGAGATCTTGAGTCACCATCACTTTCATGCTTCTCTCCTTCATTACTTTGTTCTTCACTATCATCTTCAGCTGCATCATCCCTCTAAATAGGAATGAGTTTTTCTATTTTATAATCTTCATTTCCACCAGAATTTCTTTGCTTATCTAACTCATCAAAGGTGACATAAACACTTTCTTCCACACAAAAAGTGCATTTGTGAAAGATTCTATATGTTTGGCTTGATAAGGAGTATCCTACAAATATTGCTTCATCACTTATGGAAACAAGCTTTCCCGACTCATTCTTTCCATTATTTAGAACAAAGCATTTTGAACCTAAATTTTCTAAATAGTCAAGCTTAGGCTTTATATAGAACATAAGATCTCATGGAATCTTGTTCATGAGAGATATGATCAAACACCTAGTGGTTAGATAATAAGAAGCATTAATTGATTTAGCCAAAAAGATCTTTAGAAAAACACGGTCAATCAACATGGTCCTATAAATCTCTCTAAGAGTCCTATTCTTTCTTTTAACAACTCTATTTTGATGAGGAGTCCTTGGAGAAGAGAAGTTGTGACTGATTCCATATTCAGCATAGAATCCTACAAAATGGAAGTTTTCAAATTTATTCAATGATCAGATCTAAATTCAACAATTTTACTGTCATGTTTTATTTGAATTTGTTAAGCAAAATCACTAGTATTTTAAAGGTTTTATCCTTGAATATCAAGAACATTGTCCAGGTGAACCTGGAGTAGTCATCTAATAACAAAAACATACCTCTTTTCTCCTCAGGTTTGGTGTCTAACAGGTCCACACATGTCCATGTGTAGCAGCTCAAGAGGTCTAGAAGTACTAACCTTATTTTTTAGCTTATAGGAAGATATGGTTTGTTTTCCCTCAACTCAAGCATCACAACCCCTGTTGTCTAAAAATTTCAGCTTTGCAATGCCATGAACCAGGTCCTTTGACATCGGTTTGTTCAACAAGGATGAACTTACATGTCCCAGTCTTCTGTTCCATAGATCAGTATTTTCACTTTGAAAACTTATGCAAGTCAATTCCCTATCAGCTACAAAGTCTAAGTCAGCAACATACATATTTTTTAAACCTTTTGGCTTTAAGAAAAACTCTCCCAGATTTCAATCCTTACATAATACATCCATCAGATAGGAACTTCACCTTATTAACTTTGTCACAGATTTGAGAAACCTTCAAAAGACTGCATTTGAGTCCATTAAAATAATACATATCAAGAGATTTTCAAAATTTTCCCACACCATGGGTATAACCCTTTTTACCATTTCCAAATAAGACACCTCTACCATAAAGTGTCTTGAGAGAGAGAAAACAGTCAGTCCCTCCAGTCATAAGCTTTAAATATCCACTATCTATGAACTATTTCTGGCAGCAATCACTTCTCCCTCCTTCAAACATAGTCATTTTCTAGATTTGGGAAGCCACTTGAGTTGAAGTTCCCAAAATAATCATAAGGGTGTAATCAAATTATTCTTAGCCCATCTAGGTAGTAAGTTCTTATTAATTTTTTCAATGGTTTAAACCCTTATGATAGGAAAGCTCCTGCTGGATGTATCTAGCACTATTTATTCTACCTCTAAGCCTACTTTGATAGTTTCCTTGAAGTACCTATTTCTTCTACAGTGAGTACATAGAGAAATGTGGAACTTGATTCTAACACCATGAACTACCTTGCCTTGATATCTAAGTAATTTGGTTCTATACTTATATTAAAGGCATTTACCATTATTGACTCCCTGACCAGTTAAATTAGAATGGATTTGCGAGAATGTGATCAATTTTAGGGATTTGATAAGATCTTCTCTTATACGGACCAAGTCCTTTCTAATTCTTCAATCTTATGGAGTGTAGTCATGAGGTACTTTTGAGAATCCCTGAATTTCTCCTTAATCTCAATATGCAGCCTTAAGGATTCTTTGCAGCCTTTACCATCAAAATCATTTACTTTCTCCAGTTGACTCATGAAACTCAAATTTTCAAACTCCAATTTAGTGGACAATTCCTCCATTTTAGATAATGTGAGAGGTAGGGTAATTAATTTTAGGGTAATTAATTTAAGCTCTTGATTTTCTACTTTCTCTTCTATAGAATTTTTCTAAGCAGTCAGTTCAAACACATTATCAATCAACATATTTGCAAGATTTTTTATCTTTCTAGCAGAGTAGTTATCTAAATTTTCCTTAATATTAGAGAGAGTTACCTCGTTTTCTTCTTCTAAATCTGTGTTTTCCATAAGAGAAAAGATGGAATGGTAGGAGACTGCACAATCCTCCACTACCAGCATAGAAACATCTTTAGATTTTTCAGTTTAATAAGATTCACTAGAAGAGTTTCCCTAGATAGGTAATGTCTATTTTACTGCATAATCAGCTAAAGCTTTTCTTCTTGAATTTTCAAGGACCAAGTTCTTCTTCTAACCTTTTCTAAATATAGACTTTATATATTCTTGATAGTCCATTTTGTGCAGTGGATAATCCTTTAAGAAATTCTCAGAACTTCCATATTTGTGACATACTTCAATAGTACCTCTCTTTTTGTTTTCACCTCTTTTCCTTTGAAACTGGCCACTTTTCTTCATTGCTCTCAAAATTCTTTTGGCCAAGTAAGCAACATCAGTGTTTTCATCACTTGATTCAGACTTTGATGCCTTCAATGCCAGAGTCTTTTCCTTTTTTACTTCCTTCTTCTCTTGCCCTTGCTATTTTTTGATTTCATGAGACTGTAGATTACGAATAAGTTCATGCACAGTAAGATTCTTCTGGTTTTTTGCCTTAGTAATAGCATCCTCTTTCCTTTTGCAGTACATAGGAAGAACTCCTAGAATTTTTCTCACTTGCTAATACAAAGTAATAATTTCTCCAAAACAATGCAACTTATTTATGATTAAAGTGAATCTAGTATGCATTTCTTGAATTATTTTTCGTTCCTTCATAGAAAAAGTTTCATACTAAGTAGTCAGCATGTCAACTTTTGAATCCTTCACATCAGTTGTTCCTTCATGAGCTGTCTTCAAAAAGTCCCAGATTCCCTATGCCTTTTCATAAGGATAAATCTTGTTATACTGATATACTCCTATACCACACACCAGTAATTTCTTAGCCTTGTAATTTTTTTCAACTTTCTTGTGATCTTCATCATTAAATTCTCTCCTGATTTTCACAACCAATCTTGTTTTTTCAACTTTGTTGACCTCACTAACTATCACATAAGGACACCAAATTATTAAACCCATTAACTCACTATCCTCATCCATAATGAAGTCATATATCCTGGTTTTCCACCACCTATAGTACACTGCCCATTAAAGAGAGTTGGTCTTGTGGTAGATTGCATTTCTTCAAGAATAGTTGGAGTAGAAATGGTTTAGAAATTACTCTAGGTGTTAACCTTTTGGAGTATCCTCAACCTAATACCAATTATTGAATCATGGGCGGTGTACCATCAAATAAGGGACAAAGTCTAATAGAATCAGTTAAAGGCAATAAAACAATAATGAATATAAAACTTGCAGGAATGTAAAAACACTACGATTTATGTGGAAACCTCCTTGGTCTAGGGAGGAAAACCCCAGCTTTCCTCACAATCTCTCTAAATTCAACCATGGTAAAAACTCATTGATTACGGACTCCATTAGAACATAACTCTAAGCTCTTTTAATTTGTAATAACTCTATTATAAACTCTCCTTGACAACACTATCAGATATTGATTAACTAACCAATATAACCTCAAGTAACCCTACCTAAGCACTCTACTGCACACAGAAAATCATTAATCTTATAAAATGACAAATTCGATTGCAGTCAAAGACCTAACTCAAGAATAGTTAAACTTGAGGCACATAGAATCTTTGAACTTGAGAAATATTGAGTTTTCGTTGTTTTTTCTTGAATCCATGATTTTAAAAAACTAGTTGAATGGGAGTAATCCTTATTTATTTATAACAGTGAATAAAGTAGGTCTGATTTTTTATTGGAACAAGTGTCACAATGAGTACACTACACCCCTGCATAGTTAGTTACACTAGTAGACAAAACTATATAGATTGTGATAGTTCTACCATTTAATGATGAGCCAGGGACATGGTCCTTTGTTGTCAAGGATCATCATCAAAACATAGGATATCAATGTTGAAATTAAAATTCACATACTTGACAGGTCTGAGGAAGAATAAATCTGAATAGGTCAAAACTCAAATTGACCGACTGAATCATCAATTGAGGAACTAAATGCACTGCCCATAATGGACAGGGACACAACATCATGTGATTCATATGAATGTGTTGATGACTAATACATTTGTATCGGCAACACTCTCTAGACCAGTAACCAACCTACCTACAGTTGTAATAACCCCTTGAAGCCCTAAACTAGCAAGAAATATATGTTGACCCTAATGGATGACCAACCTATGTTGAGGGCACTCCTAATGAAAAAACCATCCTCCCTATAATTATAACACACCTTAGGAACTCTAGAATGGTATGGAATATACTCTAACATTTTCTATACAACTAACTCATGTTTGCAGCATTCTTTAGAAAATGACCAATCCTACCACAACTTCGAAAAGCTCCCAAAATACTCTTAGGTGCTACCCATCCTCATCCAAAATGGATGCCACATCCCAAAGACCCATATTAAGAAATCCCCAAGGTCCGACAAGAACTCTACTATTGTGAGCACCATGATTAATCTAAGAGTCATATATAGTCTGAAATGCTACTTGTGTTAAACCAATAGGCTGGAAGTGAAGTTGGCCTCCATTGGGTGGATCCACAATCCCTGATGGAATACAAATAACACTATACTGATTACATGGCCTATTGCTGCCACCTCTATTAGTCTCAATATATGCTCACTCTATATCTCTCACTTAATCAACAACAGTAGAGAAAGATGACTCAGCTACTATCAAATGCTCTAATGCCAAATGAGGGGCAATGCTAATCCTCTATTAAATCCATGCATGATGTCATTATCTGAAGGATATAGCATACGGATATGCCTGGTCCACTCAAGAAAACTAGTTTTGTACACCATAACTTTCAAGAAACCCTATTAAAGACCAATAAATCAAACTCTAGCCTTGGAACTACTTGAATAACCGAACCTCATCTCTTGCTAAAAGGTATCCACAAAAATACTTGGGATCCATAATGTTGAATCTCAAAAGGTTAAAGCGATCATAAACTCTATTGGAGCCTGGGTTGGCCCTAAATCCTCTAACTGAGGCTAAAGATCTTTGAAATCCATCCCTAACTCCCTAGTCCAATATTGTATAAAAGTTCTATAAATATATGTTGAAGTTCCATCCACATGTATCCACAACCTTGGATCATCTATTTTGGAAAGAATGCAGTAAACGAATGTTCTTTAGGCTTATAGAAATATGGACACATGACAAGAAGTCAAGAAAAAAAATTCCTATAAGTACCTGATAGCCTTCCGAAGATAGAATGTGGATGTCTCTGTATTGATTCGTAGAACTCTACTAGATACTTAGCCCTTGTACCAGCATACCGATAAACCTACGTTATAATACCACTTTGTCACAACCCTATTTCTGATGTCATAATGGGACCTACTATTACCCACCAGTAGGTAAGAAAACCCCATAGTTTGAAACTACTACTAATGGACAACCAAGTGCAAAATAAAGAATGCATAATAAATAACCTAAGAGACTAAAATACATAAGATAGTCCTAAAAACTAGTGGAATCAGTATAAGAGCTTCTAATATAATAAGACTTCATAAATGAATTACTACAATAATATACTAATGCAGCCCATGTCTTAACACAACATAAAGACTAGTATAGTATATAAAAGAGAGAATAGTAATACTCCATATGCTAGGATCTCACACTATGTATCAAACCCATAACTACTCTATATATTGCATATGGTGAGAACTCATACTATAATCTGTAGGCTGCAGATGTGCAGTATCACTACCAAACATGTGGTACTCAATGGGAAATTGCCGACTGAGCCCCATGATAATATAAATATAAATAGCATGCTATTATGAATGTAAACTATTATTAAATATCCAAGAAACTAATAGGATAAATTTAAAGAGACAAGAAGGATAGACTATACCATTTTTTCCAAACTCAGGAACCTAAGCACTATACTGTGTATCTCTAGCCATTATATGAGTAATGATTAGAAAAAGGATGTATATATATGTATACAAGACTAAGTAATGGATATAAAACATGAATAAATGTAATAAGGGAGGGATATAAAGTAATACCATAGCTATAATAGATAGATACATATACCTAAGAAAGCCTAACTCAAATATAAAACCTAAGTAATTAGAATAGCATCTCAAGACCTCCTAATTAATGTAAAAACTAGTACTAATGTAGCAAAAGTTTCAAAACCATATTACCTAACCATTGTATGATCATGGATAATTAAATAACCACAAGATAAAGGAGTTAGAATAATACCTCAAATCTCAATATCAGTTAAATAATCAACATATCATAAACTAACCATGATAATGGTAATAATGTATAGTGACCAGTTAGTCCCAACAAAGAATGTCTAATATAGCCTATCATAAACCACCATCATCATAGGCTCTGATGTTTCAATCAACACTCAACAAACAACAATCAAAGCCAATTCTGATGCAACCCTCCATAAAGCTAATAGATACAAGTATCACACAATAAGAGGGCATATTAGTGATAGGAAATTCCCACATAAAATATGCCAAGAGAATCCATAATACTTTAACAAATACATGTACCATAACGTTACCCATTGTATACACCTCCTCCAGCTAGACATCTTGAAAAGGCAGGACCTATGGTGATCTCTCTTCTTCGACACTATAGCACATAACAAAGATGATCTTAGGTGGTTTGATAGTACCCGTATGCATTGACTTGGTCCCAATTAAAGATTTTTAATAACCATCATCATAATTAATCTACTCTATCTAGTATTAGAAATATATATATATACATATATATTTTTCATCAGTTCTACGTGGAAGTGGTACAGTTTAGATATATACCAATGTTTCAGACAAAAAGGAAATAAAATTTTCATCTGAATCCATCTCTCAACCAATTTTTTAGAATTTCTATTTCTAATAATTGAACACCATTAAAAGTACATTTAATCTGCATTTCCCTATTCCATTCCTTCAAATCCTCAGACTATTCAGGAAGTTACAAGAATAACATACGCCAGAGATTTTTAGATATTAACAATGGACGTAATATAATATAATTTTAAAGAATTAATTGAGTTATTAACATGAAACCTCATATTATTTGGGAAAAAGGAATGTTATCTAGACTTCTGCTACCGCTATATATATATATATATACAGACAAAATATACACAGGCTAAAATTGTGGCTGAAATATTATAAGTTTGTAAATCGATTGCTCGAGGTAAACTTTGTGACTGAATTTTCCTAAAAATGTAGAAAGTGTTGAAATCTCTCATGACCGAGGTAAATAGTAGTAGCAAATCTTTGGATCAAAATCTATCTCGATAAAATCTCTGAAGCATTATTTTTGGTCTCAAAGGATCATAATTGATTTATTTAGATGGTATGATTCCTATAATGAAGAAATCTATCTTAAAAGTAAAAAGTGGTAATAAATACCTTTTTCAAAAAAAGACTGATAAAACTATATTTTTAGTCGAAATTGTACCTTTTATCATTTATGTTATTGTGAATATACCAAATCTATGCATGCCATCTCCAGTATCTAAACAATGCAAGTATAAATATCAAATGCCTATAAATAATGTCCATGTCCTTTGCAATAGTTAACACTTCCCAAAATCTAACTAATATTATAATCACAGTATTTGGCCCAACAATATATATCTAACATAATCAATACCATCATAATATAGGTAAAACTATCACAATACTTCGAGTAATGCATTAATCATCATTCTAATGATTTATCCATCTCAACTATGCCGACCATACTAGAAACCTAGGGTAATAGGATTCTAGAATCATAATAAGTATTCCATCCTAAGGGTCAATTACCCTTCTATCCCCTAAACACATAAATTAGGTTAAGTCACATTGTTTTACAAGTAATCACATCCTAACATCCTTATATAACATACACCATATATGAAACACCATCTTAAGAAGAAGTGTCGACAGAAGCCTACCACGATGTCGAATTGCAATCCGTCAATTACTAAAAAATAATCCATTTTTTATCCAAGATTTCAAAATGTTGTCACACTATCAAAATTGTAATTTACACATCATTAGGAGTAAATCAAGACTTATATTGCTATTATAAAGGTCAGATCGAATTTTGGGTCAACAACAAACACGTGGGGCCAACAAACAAAATCTAATATTAAACTAGTGATGAGGTCCCTCTAAGGATAAACAATGTGTGCTCAAAAGTTGAGCACAAATCAAGTGTCAAATCCACCATGAAAATACAGAAACCTAATTTCTTTGAATTTCACCTTGAATTAGGATGAAAATTTCATGAAAATCAATAGGAAATAACCATGAAAATTTAGATTAGCTTACCATAACTTATATGGATGATTTTCTATTTTTACCTCTCTTTGAGCGCTCAGTTTAGTAAAACAATAGTTGAAAAGTGATAGATAATTGGATGGGGTAGAGGGGATTTGAATCCACTACTTGCCACTTAAAAAGTCAATATTTTTCTTAAGCGAGAATTGCTTAAGAAGCTGTGCATTACTTAAGTGATCTAGCAGGCCTGATCATGTATCGCTTAACAAACTCCTAGGCCGCTTAAGCCGACAAACATCACTTAAGCGGCCATTGACCAAATGTTGAAGGAAACTTAAGTGACATAATGTGACATGCCTAATGAATGACTAGGCAGTCATATGATTGCTTAATCAGATGAATCAGCAACCTGAAGCACCATATTCTCCTAAGTCTAGAATGGACTTCGACTAGGAGCTTAGGATTCGTTTGAAACCCTGTGGATGAAAACAACATATTTATCAATACTAAATTTCGTATTCCAAACTCAGTAGAACAATCAAAACATTTATCCTAGATTATTTTGACCAATAGTAGGATCTTCACCTATAGTTCCATTTTTTACATAATTTGCCCAGTAGATCAAAACTAGTTTAGAAACCTATAGACATCAACCAAAGGTCCCTTTAGCCTAAATTCAATGTTTTAGAGATGATGATGAGCCCAAAATTCTCATTTGATGTCATCTACAAAGTGTTTTGGCCCAACAACAAATCCAAAATTGTGAAAGACCCAAAATAAAAAATGGGCCTAAAATCTAAAAAAACTATCCGATAACTAAACTGATTGTTCCATCAAGTCATATATGACCACTATACACTATAAGAAGGCAACAAATATTTGAAATTCATGCAAAACAAATAAATAAAATAGAGGGTCATTACGCTGTATTGACACCCTTCCAATCAGGGCACATATTAGACCCTAATTCAGCTCTAATGCATTATTTGGGGCATGTCGGTTAGATGACTACCTCCCACAGTCTCAGTATCAGTCTCAGTAAAAGAACTCAAATAGTTTTTCAAAATTCTGAACTGTCAGATATAGTCAACTCAGATGCACTTTGGAACATAGCTAGTTCCATCAGATCCAGGACTGTCAGATACAGTCAATCATGTTATCAGTTATTAGAATTCAGTCATTATTCACGTTAGTCATCAACATATTTATGTTATCATGATTTAAGATATAGTTACTATGTATGCATACATGTATTCTCGTAATCATATTAGTCAGTTATCTAGTATTGTTCATGCATATGAACCCCATGCATTCAGCCTACCTCACATGCATACTAGTACATTAAAAGTACTAACACATTTGTTCTATGGTGTCTTATACCATAGGTTTAGAGACACAAGCTCCAGAGCATTAGTAGATTCTAGATATCAGCAGTCATAGTTAGGAGTGAGTCAACATCCTTCGAGGACATAATTATTTCTCTATCATCTCATTAATTAGTTTATTAGTTGGAGTTAGTTGGGGACATGTCCCATCAATTGCTTACTAAGACAGTTTAATCAGTTTGAGGCTTTCCAGACTATTATGTTCAGACAATTATTTTAGTTGTTTTGGGTATTTCATACCCCATTTAGATGTTATGGTTTGCTTCAGCTATGTGAACCTTATGGCCTTTCAGTTCAAGTTTCCGCATTATTCAGTCTAATAACAATTCTCAAACTATACCTCTCAATGAGAATGTAAGCGATCATTGTTAATATAAAATCCAACTAGGTTGGGGTCGAATCCCATAGGGAATATGGTATGAACTTAAGTCGGATGTGATTTAATCAACGGATAGTTGATGTTCCCTAAACTAGGAGTTTTTAGTTGAACAAGTAATTGTAAATCACTTTAATCAGTGTTTGTAATCAAGAGTTTATGGAAAACCAGAATTATGTTCAGTAGGGCTTTTGGTATTTGACAGATGCTACTAGTGGTTCAAAATTCTCATGGTAGGTAGGAAAATAAGTTAACCTTATTGAACTTATGCTCAAATATATCTCGACCTACTAAAGCATTTAATTACCTTATCCTCTCGGCTTAGGGAATTTATATTCTCTGCCTAGATTTTACCTCAAGTTAACCAACTTTTTTACAGCACTAATTATTAAATGAAAGTATAGTATTTCCAAGTCCCTGTTGATAATTCACTTCCCACTATATTTAAATTCTTCCTCAAGAAAATTAAAGCAGCTTTTATCTATCATTTGCAACCAACAAACAATAATTAAAACATCAGAATTATCAAGGTGTCCTACCATCTCTTGAATCTTAAACACTCAGCACCTTATCAAGACATGCCCCTAGATCCCATAATTTAGGTTAAAGGAATTTAGCTGCTGATGATATAATAATCGTAGCAACTAGATGAGTTCATGCTTTGAAAGATAAACTTACCACAAGATGAATAATAACTGGTGAAACTCAGATTAGATCACAACAGAAAATCCCAAAATAATGATTAAATTCTCTTCAAAATAATTATTTTTTCAAGCTAAGAAGTTAGAGAGATAAAATATCAAAGTATCGTGTCTCAGAACTCAAGGTTTGGAAATCTTAAGAAAACCCTAAAAAAGGCTTAAATAGTTCACCCTAATTATGGAAACAAAATAACTAAATACAAAAATTCTTCGGATTAGGTGGCGCCATTTGTGATAGCCTATCAGGAGGCTGACAACTTATCATAAATGCCATTAGCTTTGTCTTTGCTTTGGACACTTGCTGTCTAACGCTAACGACAAATGGTGATGCCCTATCTGCTCCTTGACGATTTATCACAAATGTCATCGAGTCTTTGCTTCAGTTCTCATATGTTGCCTTAGGCTGACGACATATCAGCTCCTTGATGACCTATCATAAAATATAGTTACATCTATCAACTTAGGTCAATTCTCTATCTATGGCTGATTATGAAGCTGATAGCTTATCATAGGGCTGATGCTTTTAACAAATGTCGTAAGCCACACTTTGCCTTTATTTACTTCAGATTTCAGCTCATTTTTTTCCATTCTTGTTGGTTCTCTAACTTATTAGCTTCTTCTACAAAATCAAACATAAAACAATCAAAAACAACAAAAGTTGATTAACACTCCACAATTATTCTTATTTAAAAGCCATAAATGTTTTAGAATTAGCTCACACATCAACACCCTCAACTTAAAAAAAATGTTTGTCATCAAGCAACTCAGCACAACTAAGAGAATACAAAGAACATTTGGCAGTCAATCATCCATATCATCTCAAAACACTTTCACCATCTCCAAATTCACTCAATTCAAGTACAATGAAGAACACTAATGCAACACAGAGAAATCAAGATATGGCATCAATTCAGCTATAACAACCATGCATAGACCAGTTTTACACAACCTAAACAAGTTACTAACTAGCAATGTAACCAGTGTGCCCTCACAACAAAGAAATCTCCCTCATCTCATATAAGGAATTATATATGTAACCATGGGGAAAATCAAAATACTCACTCTCAGAACGAAGTTCCAATCAGTGTATGCCAAGTGCCATAGGTTTGCCCTTGTTATTATTACGCAGATCTTCAGATAGGTTAGCTAGGATCACTATAGGACTTCTCTTAAGCTTGTAATGTAGGCTAGGGGCTGGTATGATATTCGATGGTATTTTAAGTGACTAGGCCTCCTTAGCACTACACTATCTTTTTGGGTTTTCTCTCATTAGCCTTTTCCGCTCTTCTCTTTTCTTTATCACAATTATTTAGAATTGGTGCAGTCTTTTCTCAATTACTTATTCTTTTTCACAATTTTTCTTTTTCTTGCTCTTTTTTTTTAAACCCAAATTTTTATTCTTTTCTTTTATGCTACCTTTCTTCATATTTATTCTATATCACGTACCCCTATGATAGTCACCCTCAACTTAGGCCATTTTCCAAAGTCAAGGTGCACAGTATCTAAGGAGGACAAGGTCCAAAATAGGTTCATTATGATCTAAATGAGAAGGTGACAGGTGTCATACAAAGAAATAGGCTAATTAGGCTCAAAACAGAGATCAAGGGATATTATAAACATAGGGAAGATCATTTAGCCTAAAGTGAGATAATATTAAAACGGACTAAGATCCTTTCCTAACCCCTATCCTTCAACCTAGGTAAGACTAACCGGGCGAGTTCTATCTTTAGCATACAGTGGGAACTGAGTAACATCTCACACACACACTTGGTGCATAGGTATATCGCACTTGACTACTAATTCAGTTCGTGCAACTGTTTAGCAATGATTATTATGTACTAAAACTAATGTCATACAAAGATGCGCGGTGGTTACACTTAAATGCAAATCACTCAGTTTAAAGTAGTAGACCCCTTGAAAAGGTGTACAAAAATCACAAAACAATGTAACTGCCTCAAGTACAAGTATTTCTCCTAGTTGACTACAAAATTTTACAACAACAACTTTACCCTACACCCTCAACTTAAAATCAAAGAAAATCTAAACTAATGGTTAGAGTATACCTGGAATATATTAATCCTGGGGTTCATGGGTTGACTCCCATGCAGCGCCTGATTTAACGTCATGGTATGACTCAGGTATTTTGGATTAATTCAGACTTTATCGAAACATATAGTAGTGACACTTTTCATTGATTCTTTTGGACCGATATAAATTTCAACTCATTGCCAATTTACCTTGAAGGTACTACCATATTAATTTTCAAGTTCCACCACTCCACATGAGTAGACTTCACTAACTCTAAAAGGGCCGGACCACTTAGATTTAAGCTTACCTGGGAACAGTCTGAGTCTGGAATTAAACAGGAGCACCAAAGCACTCTTTTGGAAGTATCACTTCTCTATCCTCCAATCATGGTATTTTTTTATTTTTCTTTATATAGGTCTGCTAGTTCATATTCCCTAAGATGGAATTCAACCATCTCATTTAGCTATCCTAGTCTCAGCTTTGCTGCCTCCTTCCAACTCAAATTCAGCCTTTTGAGTGCCTATAAGGCTTTATGCTCTATCTCTATTGGTAAGTGTCAAGATTTTATATAGACCATATCAAATGGTGAAAAGCCAATGGGTGTCTTGAAAGCAGCCTAATATGCCCATAAGGCATCATTGAGCTTTCGAGACAAGTCTTTCCGACAAGCATTCACCATTTTGGCTAGGATGGCTTTAATCTCTTAATTTGACACCTCCACTTGCTTGCTAGTTTATGGGTGACATGGAGTGGCTACTCAATGTTGTTTAACCCCATATTTTTCTAATGTCATGCAAAACACTTTATTGCAAAAATGAGATCATCTATCGCTTATAATAGTACATGGTAATCTAAAGCAAGAGAAGATGTTCTTCTTGAGAAAAGCAACAACCCTTTTTCCTTTATTATCGGACAAGGAAACATCTTCAACCAATTTTAAGACATAGCCAACAGCAACTAAAATATACTTCATCCCGTATGAGCTTACAAAAGATCCTATGAAATCACTGCCACAGACATCAGGCAATTCCACTTTAAGCATCTTAGTCAAATGCATCTCATGTCTTTTAAAGATTGACCCCAGCCTTTAACATTGGTCGCATTTCAACACAAAATTGTGGGCATCCTTGAACAATGTTGGCCAATAGTAGCTATTCTACAACACCTTCCTAGTTGTTTGGTCACCTGCATGGTGGCCTCCAAATGAGGAAGCATGACATGCCTGCAATATGCATCATAAATCCACCTCTGGAAAACATCTCCTTATAATGTTTCCAACATATCACCGAAAAAGATATGGCTCATCCTAGAAGTAATGTGTCACATCAACTAGGAATTTCTTACTTTAATCGAAAGAGAGATTTTCTAGAATGACTTCACTCACAACATAATTTGCAAAATCAGCGTACCAAGGCAATTTCTCCACCATAACAGCTAATATCTCCTTATCAAGAAAATCAGCGTACCAAGGCAAATTCCTACTAGTGGTTTAAGATTCTCAAGGTAGGTTGGACAACAAGTTATCTTTATCGAAGTTATGCTTAAATATGTCTCGACCTACTTAAGCCTTTAATTACCTAATCCTCTCAGACTTAAGCCTTCCACTTTTTGAATCTTTAACACTCAGCACCTTATCAAGACCTACCCCTACATCCCATAATTCAGGTTAAAGGAATTTAACTGCACATGACATAATAATTGAAGCAACTAGATGAATTCATAGTTTGGAATATAAACTTACCATAAGATGAATAACAACTAGTGAATCTGAGATTAGATCACAATAGAAAATGCCAAAATAAATATTAAATTCTCTTCAAAATAATTGCTTTTTCAAGCCAAGAAGTTAGAGAGAGAAAATGTCAAAGTATTGTATCTTAAAACACAAGGTTTGGAACTATTAAGAAAACCCTAAACAAGGCTTTAAATAGTTCTCCCTAATTATGGAAAAAAAATAAGAAAATTCAGAAATTCTTCGGATCAGGTGAAGCCATTTGTGATAGCCTATCAAGAGGTTGATGACTTATCACAAATACCATTAGCTTTGTCTTTGCTTTGGACACTTGCTGCCTAACGCTGATGAGAAACGGTGATGCCCTATTATCTTCTTGACGACTTATCACAAATGTTGGCAAGTCTCTGCTTCAGTTCTCATATGTTGCCTTAGGCTTATGACATTCTTGATGGCTTATTAGCTTCTTGATGACCTATTACAAAATGTCGTCATAGCTTTCAACTTAGGCTAATTCTCTAACTATGACCGAAGATGAAGCTGATATCTTATCACAGGGATGATGTGTTATCACAAATGTCATCAACCATACTTTACCTTTATTTACTTCAGATTTTAGCTCATTTGCTTCTATTCTTGTTAGCTCTCTAACATATTAGCTTCTTTTGCAAAATCAAACATAAAATAATCAAAAACAATAAAAATTGGTTAAAACTTCACAATTATTTTTAGTTAAAAGCCTCAAATATGTTAGCATTAGCTCACACAACATATACAGGTACAGATACAATTCATGGGTTAGCTTATAATCCTTTGGGGTCATGAGCACTGTGTAGCATTTTCTGTATCAGATTTGGGGCATTATAGATTTGTATTGATCCAGATCAAAAAAGTTTTATGTTTTCGCTGATTTTGTTCAGATTTATGTATTTTATTTAATTTCTTATAAGTATGTCAGTAGAAGGGTTAGCTTAGGATCACTTGTGACCTTAAGCACCTTGTGACGTCTTAGGACTTATTTTTTAGGCATTAAAAACTTGGCATCAGAACACAAAGTTCGAGAGTCCTAGAGGGTCTGTGAATCCATGTCTTGTAGAGTCTTTCAAAATGGTATGGAGACGTCTATACTTTTCTTTGAGAAGCTACAAGGAATTTAGGAAATATCTCCATTCTTTTAAGTCTCAGATCATGCCATAAAAAGGTCCTTCAAGAAGCTTATGCAGATTCCTATCTTACTCTATTCAGGCCATATCTGCCGTATTTTCAAGGTACTAGAAATAGTTAAGCTTAATTCCCTATAGATATTTTTTAGGGTTATAAGAAGGCTAGAAAGTATCCTATCAGTGCTTTTGAGTTTCGAAGATTTAAGTGCTTTATCATGTTCGTAAATATCGTGCACTAAGCCCAAGTCAGATGTGCTTTAAGATTCCTCCTCAGAATCTATAATGATAATCTATATTTCTCTATTTATGTACTATTCTAAAGCTAACATGGTTGACAAGTTCTAATTTCCTCCCATGATAATGCTCTCACACTTGCTAGCAAAATTTTTCAAAAGATTCACAAATTGGCTTAAGACAAGCCTTCTAGTGTGTATAAGTCCCTCAAGTTTAAAGTTATGTCCTTATTTTTATGAGCCATTCATTTAAGATAGAGTAAGATGTGTATTCTTAGATTATCGATTATTGTTTGTCAAGTTTCTATCTCTTGTAATCGTGTTATCATTGTGTGGTTCAAACTAAAGGTCTAGTGAAGCTGTGTGGGGCTCTTTCGATTCACTAACATAATTGCTTCGTTAAACATCTTATTTTCTTGTTCAAAATACAAAATCAAAGTCTAGTAAAGCCGTGTGGGGCTCTTTCAATTTACTAGCATAGTCACTTTGTTATTCATCTCATTTTCTTATTCAAAACATAAAATCAAAGTCTAGTGAAGTCGTGTGAGGCCTGTATCGATTCACTAGCAACTTGTTCATCTTGTTGTTCTTGTGTTGGTTGGAACTGGGGCTTTAGAGGTTTAGTGATAAGAAAAGTGGTAAGGGCGATTTGTTGAATATATGTATAGATGAATCTTTTTGCATAAGATTGACTTAGTAATGAAGTGAGATTTCCTTCTGTGTTAGTTTAGTAGAAGATAGAGGAGGAGTTATTAGTTAAGGTGAATTATAGTTTACTTGAAGTATGAAAAGAGTTGTTGACGGTGTTTTTTGTGCAAGAAAAGTATAGGTTATTGATCAAGGTACTTGGTGGATGAGCGTTGTTAATTTAGGCTTTCTTAAAGTTACAAAAAGAAGAGTATAGTTGAAACTTAGATAGCTATAAAAGAAGTTAGGTGTATAGATGGATGAATAGTAATGATGTGAGGAAGAGGATGTGTTTATGGATTGTAAATAAGATATTCCATAAGATTATGATTGATTATTATTGTTATGAAGTTTTAGCGGACTAGTGTTTTCAGATGTTTGGCATGTAAGAATATGGTGTAAAGTTGTGGTTCATCATAGCTAAAACTAGACAGTAAGTTTGAATAGTAGATGGTGATCAAGGTGGGTATAATTATTGATATGTTGTGAATGTTAGTTATATGGAAATGATCTAGTAGGCTTGGATAGTGTATACAAGAGCTTAAGTTTATTTGATTCGTATTCAAGTCTGATGTTGTATGTATGACGTAGAAGTACACCCAAGGTGCTATGGGGTTGCATTAGTTTTGAGGATTATTACATATGGTGTAGTTAGTTGTACAGTGGAGATGCTAGGTAGAGAAAGACTAGTTAGATAATGAATGATGTTCTTGATAGCTAAGTTAAGGAGTTATGTTTATGATTAAAGGTGTTGAGCCTTTTTAAGTGTGATTTTGACTCTCATGGTTTAGAGGAAAATTATAAGTTTTGAGATGTGATATTAGTAGACTATAATGGAAGAAGTATGATTTATTAGAGGTTGATGATATCTATGTTTAGTGTTAGAATCTAAGTTGGTGAATGTTTAAGTTGTTATATGATGTCTTTGGGGCTATAGAAATCTAAGAGTCAAATCTTAGAAGGTGGTATTAGCATTAGTTTTTATACATAAAGATACTGTCTTTCAAGGTAAGTTTAGTTTTACGTGTATTGATGGTATCCCAGACTCTAGAGTAAAGTGATTTCAATTTATATTAGACCTTATAAACTAGTTTACAGACTTAAAGTGGTAGCTTAAAGCTAAGGGAGAGATGATAAAATGAGTAATCAAGTTAGCCTTCAAAGTTTTTAGTAGTGATGCCAGAATGTTATAGAATATTAGGATGTAAGGATAAGGCTCAACCCATTCCGATTTCATCATCTTCAGTTTTCCCGATATCTAATCATGCCTTACATGTCGGCTCTATGACTATAGTTCATATTTATGCACCTTATAGAAAAAAAATTGTATATACTTCCATTTCCTAGAATAAGCAGTCCAGTTGACTCAGCAGTACAGATTACATTTCATGAAATTATGGATTCTAAGCTCAGGACATGCAGATCATGACTTATGCACTCATACTTTATAGTAAGGTCAATTTCAGTACTTAAGCGATACTCTTTATGATCAGCAACATGTACGTCCTCAGATTAGATCTCTTTAATGAATCTATGTCATGAATGCATTATTCCTCTGGCTTCATTAAGGTAGTAAGTTATGCTTAGTATCCATTCATAATTCGGATCCTGATAGTCCAACCTTTCAGTGACCTTTCCATAGATCAATACAGTGATGATGAATAATTGTGTAGATGGAAATGAGTAATTGCGTCATGTTGGAAAATATTAATGTATGTTTGTTTTATGTAACTCCATGCGTGAAGAATATTGAGGTAAAGTCATGTACATGATTTGGTTAGTTGAGAATAGCTTATGTGTGTCTTATGAATAATTGAATGGTGTAGATGTGGATATGAAGATAGGCTTAAATGTGATGTCGGTATGTAAGAGGTTGAATTTAGTTGTTAAAGTGATGAGGAAAAATCATCCTAGAGTGAGTAGTTATGATAGTTATTAGAGTGTTGAATTCATGGCTCAAATTTGTATTATGGTGTGGAGTTACATGTAGCATCTTGTGGCTTAGAGTTAGGCCTTACCATGACAAAGAAAACTAGATCAGTTTAGTCTTTAGTGGATGGATTTATCAATGCCATATGAAAAATTTAATTTGAATCAAGCGAGTGTGATATTTAAGGGGAATGGCATAGTCGATGAAGTATTTGATAAGTGTAGCTAAGCTTGAAAGTAAGAAGTAGCATTTCTTAAGGCCTAGAAATTCTATCCTAGCTTACGATTTATGGGTCTATGTTCCAGGCCACAGAGTGGTAGCAATGTTGTAATTGTTTATTCAGATGGTTTATTTAGATCATGCCCAAAGTTCCTTCCTCGCTAATATCATTAGAAAATTCTTATAAGAGTATTGAGGAAATACCCTATTTGGGTGTAAGCATCCATTATGATTCAGTGTGTAAGTATCCTATGTATCATATCAGTCTTTTCCTAGTCTTTCAACCGAATCAGTATCATTCGGGGACAAATGATCCCAAGGGGGAGGTATTGTTATACCCTAATTTTTTTTATGTTATAAAACCTCTCCTCTTTTCTCATGAGATAAGATACAGCGTCAAGAAATGGTTACTTATAAGTTGACTCTCTTATTTCAATCTTAGCCATAAAGATATGTTCATAAGAATTCACGTACTTGCAGATCATTTCAGTAGCTCATTATGTTTGAGATTCTGCTATTCAATTTATTTTAGTTGTGCATGATAGCTTATAGCCTCAGATTCCTCAGTGTTTCAGCTTAATTAGCTACATTCAAGGACGAATATTTCCCTAGAGGGAGATAATGTAATACCCAATATTTTTGGGATAGTCTATGAACCATCGTTCTTACGTGTATAAGTTATTATCCAAGTGATTCTAATGTCAATATAAGTTTCATGATCTTTATACTAGTGTGGAATTCTCACGAGGTTAAAAATGTTCATAGAAATCATTTAGGGCAAAGTTAAGCTAGGATCCTTTGATTCGTCCAAAATTCGATATTTGATTCTACAAGGGTATACTTCAAACATGTATATAATTTTATATAAATAGAATTTTTTTGCTCAAGACGCACCAAATTTTAGATAATTGAATTATCTTTCCAACGATACCCATTTCGCTGAAATGCGATACCCGAGCTTAAAGTTATGGCAATTTTAGTGAGAGAGGCAGTAGCATCGCATGATTAGCATGCAACGCATGCCCTATTGCACGCACCCAATTTTCAGGTTCTGTTTTAGCATTTTTTTAAGGGGAAAAAGGTCCTTTACTTCACCCAAGCTTATCTATAACAGAGAATTAAAGCCTTAGGGAGCATTATCTGCCCCTTTACTGATAATTTCTCTCCAAGCCTACCTCAAGAACAAACTCTTATCTCCATTCAAGAAATTCATTCTTTCATTAAAATACTTTTCAAAAAAACTATGAATTTGGTTCACTAATCCAAAAATCTCACGAATAATCTTCAAGAACACCATTAGAGATTCAAAAGTTCAAGATTTTACATTCAATTAATCCTAGGAAATCCAAGATTCAAACTTTCTCATCCAAGATCATCAATTAAGTTATGTGGGGTTTCAACAAGGACAATCCTTTCGTCCTTGTTCCCAAAACATGTTTTAACTTATAAATTACTAAATTTTATGTGATTTTTCATGAAATTGAAGATAGGGTTTACACCCAATTTATATTGTTTGAAGATTATGAGTTGACAAATGATTGAATATTGAATTGCACGACTATTTTCATGTATTTATATGCGTAACACAATTTTCCAGATTTTTTAAAGTGAGTTTGAGTATGATATTGAGATCCTTGATCTTATTATTTTGATGGTGTTGAAGTATTTTCAAGAAGCATATTGAATTGGATGTTTTTGTTTGATTTTGAATGTTTATATATGAGTTCTAAATTGGGATTCATACCCATTATCACTATTTACAAGATTTTGAGTTTTTGAGAGCTGTTGAAGATAAATTTGATGAGTTTCTTTATATTTTTATGAGCATTGCTGAAATTTTTAGATTTTAGTATGATTTATGAATGTTTATGTTATCAAGCATGAATTTTAGCTATTGAGATGTTTTGACATGAGTTTGAAGCATAAGCTATTAAGTTTTAATATTTCAAGAAGCTTATATTTTTAGCTTTCTTTGATAAGCAAGATTTGATCTATTGATCCTAAACTAAGATATGGAATCCACATTATTCATATAGTTCATGATTTATAGCAAAAAAAAGTATAATTGGTTTTAATTATAAACCCTTGTGCTATTTTAAGGTGGATTTTCTAAAAGTTCTAAGCCTAAGTATGGGAGTAGTATTTAGGACCGAGTTGGGTATGATTCCAAGGTCTCATGCCCTAGAACTACGTGCCACTATAGGAATGAGATTTATGGGCCTGAGGCCGAGATAGTGATCTCTAAAGGTAAGGTTCTATTCCGATGGCAAGGGTCGAACAGCTTTCCCCAACATTGGTAAGACGTTAAACTCCATGTAAGCTCGCATTGTTTATGTTTACTAGAAGAAACTCCCAATCTCAAAGTTACAAATTTTTAAAGTCCCAAAATTCCATAATCTCAAGTCTTTTAAGTCCTCAAGTTTCAAAAGAAGTTTCCTATTCTCCTCAGGATAAAATCATGAGTTTTGAGAGTTATTGTTTTGAGATCTCTTCAGTTTGCAAGTTTTGAGAATAAGAGGAGAATACAAATTTTAGAAACTAAGTATAATGACTCACGAGATTTACACTATATGTTTCATGATTCTTGATTTATGAGATTTATATTTTAGATTTATTCAAGCTATGTGAGTCATTTATATCAGAATTCATGATTTTTATAAAGAGTGATGATATTGTTTAAGTATTGCATACACCCTCATATACTCAGAACATTCTCAAAGTATTGATCCACATATATGTCTACATGTGACATTGTCTCACAATGTAGGTACAAGTTGTAGCGCATATACCATATTCAGCCAGTTCATAGCTTCTAGTCAGCAGGTGATAAGTCCTTTTAATTCAAGGGCAAGATTTAGTTATACAGTTAGAGAAGTATTATAATTTCTTTATTTAGTCATATTGAGTTATGATAGTTGGGAGTCATGACCCGGCTACCTATAGTCTGTATAGTAGAGGCTTCATAGACAGTCAGTAGTGTAAATATATTTAATTACAGTTTTATATGTAACAACAAAGTTGTAATCTTATAAATTCAGATTTGTATTGATCCAGTTCAGAAAAGTTTTATGTTTTCGCTGATTTTGTACAAAGTTATGTATTTTATTCAGTTTCTTATAAGTATGCCAGTAGAAGGATTAGCTTGGGATCACTCGAGATCCTAAGTACTGTGTGACTTCTCGGGACCCATTTCTGGGGCGTTACATTTCCATACTATTTAGGAGGGGTTTTTTTGTCCTTTATCACCATTTTAACAATAAAACTACATCATGTAAGCTTTCTATTGGTTGAAATTATACTAAAATACCTATAAGTCCCAAATTCATTAAAATTTATTAAAAACCTAGAAAATTTAGAGAGAGATGGAGTTGATTCTCCTCTCAAAGCAAGAAATAGGATATTTTAACTTTTGACGTCAAATCCAAAGATTTATTCAAGGTTTTAAACCTCAGGTATGTCACATTTCATCAATGGATTTCCTTTCAACCATTGAGTCCTAAAGACTACTTAATTGTCAAAGTTTAATTCACCCTTCATGCTTAGGGTTTTCATAGAAAACATGAATTTCTTAAGTTTTTAGTTTATTTCTTTTACTAAATCATGGATATATGTTTTCCCATAAATTTTACCATCTTCTTATACTCAGAATTATGATATCTCATTATATTGTTAAATTCTTGATTTTTGGGCATGAGTTATGAATTTCCTTATAATGTTCAGATTTTAATATTGCCATAATTAGATGCATTCTTCATATATGGTGGGTTATGAAAACCGAATGACCTAGTATTTTATGCATATACTTATGAATGCTAGATTCTCTAATTTACATATTATTTAATACTTTAAGATCAAACATTTATTTCAAAATATTATTAATATTGAGAATTCTCTGTTATAAGTGTCATTCAGTTGGGAGTAGTACTTAGCATCGAGTGAATGCATGGATGGAGGCTTACCCGTCAATTAGGTTGATACCGTTAGAGGATGTCCCTGAGTTCTAGAACTACAGCACCACTATAGGTTAGAATGGGTCACCATCAGACTAATATTGACACATTATTCCTTTCGTACATCAACATAAAGGATCGACATTACATCAGTGTTCACACCCTTGTTAAGGTACCAAACACCCATCTAACTGTGGTTACAAGTTGGACCCTGGTTAGCTCAGATTGGGGTTTATTAGTTAATGGGTGCTCTTAAAGTCCATAGTTCATAGTTTTACATTAGATTTTTGTATGACTTCGTATTTAGTTGTTCAGCTCATTATATAGTACATGTTTATTACTTTGTTTTACATCCATTTACCATGTCACATGCATCATGTTCATCCTATATAAATTATTTCACATCTCAGTATATTCAAAGTACTGATCTTATACATTCATTGCACTATATTGTCTTATAATATAGGTTCTGACCCTCCGCATCCCAATCTTGTTTAGCACAATTCTGTACTATATCAACAATAGTGTTTGGAGAGTTTTCATTATTCGAGGGCTAATTTTGTAATGACCCTCCAAGTTATTTCCTCGATTTTCATGTATTTATGGTGTTTTGAGCACTTCCACAGTGGCTAAAAGTTATTTATAACTTTTCAAAACTTTTGGTTTGGTGATCAGGCAATTTATTTTGATTTTAGGATTATTTCCTATTTTGGAGCTTTTGTCGGTTAGGATTTATTCTCTGACCAAAATTCCAAGTAGATGACCTCGGATGTAATTTTTGACTATGCTAAAAACTCTAGAATATTGATTTTAGGCTAGGTAGACCTTTGGATCGGGTCCCGAGGTAGTTGAGCTCATTTCAACATATTGGTTAGAAAGTTAAAAATTATGAAATTTGGGTGTGGGACCCACATTTGGTCAAAATTACCTTGGATAGAAAATATGACTTTACCATAGCATCCAGAACATCGAATTTAGTATGGTTATATTTTTTATTTGAAAATTCCAAATGGATACCGAGGCCTTGGGGAATACTTGGAAAATTTTCCAACTTTCAGCTAATAGTTAGTGACTCTGCAATCACAGCTCTTGAATGGAGATCTCACCTTAGAGTGAAAAGGATATAGTCCAATCATACTAACGTTATTATGATCACAACACCAGCTCATGATGCCAGGTTGAGTGATTGCACACCTGCATGTTGTGAATGTAATATCCTAGTACCTTGAAAGGTTATAAATAAACCCATTAGTCCATGAATTTTCCCATTTCCACTCATGTCTTGAAATCCAAAACCTCTAAAATAGAGGCAAAGTATGTGATTAAGCTTGTAGATTCTTTGGGAGCTTATGTATCCATTATTTTGTGATTTTTATTTGAATTCATGGTAAGTTTCTTTCAGTTTCTTGAGAAATTCTTAGAAATTAGGGATTTCAATTCCTAAACTCTGAGGGTTTATTTGAGACTCGAATTACGTTCCATTTGCTCTCTATTTTTTAGCACAACTTCCTTGTCCTTAAAGGGACCTCATAACGATTTCAATTTTTAGATACCGTTAGGTGGCCCCATAGGCCCTTTCTTGACCAAAAATTTGACCCAACCTTAATATAGAAATATAGGTCTTAATTGTCTCATAAAAATGCATAGAAAATTATGATATTTATAGTGTAGTGGAATTTTGGGACCATGAAGTGAAAAAGGACGTTTGTGGATGATTCTAGGATTTGTTATTCAGCTTCAATGTAGGCTTTAGTCTACTCTTCTTCGTATGATGATGCATGTTATATAATGCATATGAATGTTAAGATTGATTATAGGTAGAACGACTTAGACATAATTATTGATGATTTGGGATTATATGAGGGTTTTGACCCATAAGGTGAAATGCTTATTACACTTTTAGAATTCTATTGCTTTCTCTGTAGATTTAACTAATTCGTAGAGTGGGTATTATATAATGCTAGGTTTGGGATGTGGTTTAAATATTAGAAGCATGGTTAGTATGTTTAACCTTATTTAAACTATTTTAGTTATCTGAAAATCATAATTTAGGTGGAGTTGACTTAATTTCTCATGTTTCTAGGTGGATTACCTATCTAAGAGTTGATTATGGTTTATGTACCATTAAGATGTGAATTTGGATATCTTATCTTAGTCCTAGGTATAAATTGCCTAAATATTGAATTCAATCATTAAAAGTGGGTTCTTTTGGCCCACCTTAGGCCAAGACTTATGTCAGCTTATTATGATATATTTATGGATGTTAGAGATAGTTGAGTTTAGTAAGCCTCTATTTTAAGGTTACTTTGTGACTTGGGGAGTCATGGTGGTATTTCTCCAAATAATGACTAATGACTTATGACCATTATATAGTCATAGATGTGATATTTGGCCTATAGAGATGATAATCCTCATAGTTATGATACATGACCTATAAATGTGAAATGCCTTATAGATGTGATATGACTCATAGTTATGATTTATGGCCTAGAGATATATCGTGCCTCCTACATATGAGATCCTTATTGATATTATACCCCCTCAACGTAAAATGATTACAAATACGATTTATGGCTTATTAATATATTTTACCTCCTAGTTATGCTATTTCTTATAGGCATGAGATGGCTTACAAATATGATTATTAATTTGATTTTGGTTATCTATGTAGGCCCAAGGTCATGATTATGATGTTGTAATTATACAGGACACATTATTGTGCCAACAGACATGTTATAATATCGATTGGACATCTGGGATATGTATATCCTTATAAAGGATGAGATTGTAATTTATGAATACATATGTTAATGCTTATGGTTCCATTATTTGAATATCCGTGATGACATGCATAGATTTGAAGCATTCAAGATCATTAAATCAGTAAATAATGTGATTCTAGCTAAAATATGATTTATTAATATTTTTCCTAAATAGGGTTAAAGTACAATGTTCACCTTAAAATGGATTTCCTTATAACAATAATTTTCTATCTTAACGCATAACTTATATGTAAAAGAGGTTAATAATGAAGTTTTAATGATTTGACCGAGGCAAATTTTGATCTATGATTTGATACTACTAATTACTATGATTTTGAGAGATTTCAACCCTTTATGCACTTTTATAATGATTTAGTCCCGTAGTTTACTCCATATAATGGATTTACAGATTTACACTATTTTTAGCCACTGCTTGAGTCAGTGCATCTATTATCTTAATATACATATCTCTCTAGTACGGAGCAGATAAAGATGATGTTTTAATGACATAAATTCTATGTAAAACTCTATGACAGATATTTGTATTGATGTTATATATATATATCTGTTGATGGTTATGATGATACTAATTATATACCCAGTGAGGCTGAAGGATGACTATGATGATATACTTATAAGTCCGACAAGGCCGATGGACATTGTGATGATATATTTATATCCGATAAGGCCGAAGGTTATTATGATGATGATATTGATACCCGACAGGGTAGAAGGATGATTATATTTATCTGCTTATTTGTACATTTACCATTTTTTGTTCGTCCATCGATATTATGTTAACTATATACTCGGCAAGGCTGGAGGATGATTATGATGAGAATGATTATAATGATGATGGTTATGATGTTGATGGTTATGATGATGATGGTTATGATAATGATTGATATAATGATGACATTGTGATGTTGATTATATACTTTGTGTTCATTCTTGCATGAGCATTGTCTATCACCAGTATGCACCTATATCAATCAACAAAAATATTAGGGATTGGATTTGTATGGGTGATGACTATACCGTGTGGTGTGTTGTATGCTGATTTAACTTTCTGAGCCTGGGGAGGTAGGGGTACGTGATAGGCTCAGCTAGGTATTTTGTTGTTCGGACTAGCCAATGACTCACGTTGTAAATAATATTATTATTATCATGGTTATGATCATATTTATGGCTAGTTTATGACAAAATGTTAATTAATTTGGTATTGAGATATGAGGTATCCCAAGACTACTGAGGACTGGAGACTGCCCCTATTACGTAGTAAAAAAAAACACAACATAACTTGCAGCAGATGAATTCCTAACATATAACAAGGTAGGATGAGTTCCAAACATATGTAAAAATTTCAACAATCATCACAATCCGCAAAATCCTCTAAACAGAATAAAACCAATCAAAGTCGGTACATTCCCCTTGATGATATCGAAAACAATCAAATAGAAGTTCTCTAAGGCAAATAAAACAAGACATTAAAATGATATCCCATCTATAGAATGGAAGCTCACCACTTTAAAGATAACTGCTGAGAACCCAAAAATCCTATCACTGTGTAGGGAAAGTAGAAGTATCTTCGGCTCCTGCATCGTGTGGAGATACAGCATTCGGAGGCAGTTAGCGGGGTGAGCGCTAGCATGTAACTCAGGGAAAAGGTAAAATATGCCAAGTCAAAAACCACAATAATATCAACATGCACAAATTCTATATAAGTATATATAACATGTTGGGATGGAGAACAAGGTTAGTATTAACTTAAAACATTATCCTAGACTATGTATCTTGACCATCATTAAAAGGCACCCCTATGTCCAGATTGACTCAAAAAAAAATCAAGTTTCAATGGTTAGATCCTTGCAAGAAGAGTTTTCAGGAGTTAAACACTCGACTCATCTCAGCTCTAGTTTTAGCGCTTCCAAATGGTCCTTATGAGTTCATAGTGCATTGTGATACATTCATAGTAGGTTTAGGTTATGTCCTCATACAGCATGGTAAGGTCATAGCCCACGCCTTTAGAAAGATTAAACCTCATGAGAAAAATTATCCTACTCAAGAACTTGAGTTAGAAGCCATAGTCTTTACCTTGAAGATTTGGAGGCATTATCTGTACAGAGTTCATGTAGATTTCCTCACAGATAATAAAAGTCTTCAGTATGTATTTTCTCTAAAATATCTCAATCTTTGTTAGAGAAGATGGTTAGAGCTCCTAAAAGATTATGACATGAGTGTCCTCTATCATTCAGGCAAGGCCAATATAGAGGTCGATCCTTTCAGTAGACTGTCTATGGGTAGTGTTGCTCATGTGAATGACAGCAAGAAGAAGTTAGCTCAGGAAGTACATCAGCTTACCAGACTAGGCATTCTCTTAGTTGATACAGATGAGGGTGATATATAGGTTCAGAGTAGTTTAGAATTAGCTCTAGTTTCTGAGGTGACAGAAAAGCAAGATAGGGATCCCAGCCTTATCAAGTCGAAAGAGTTAGTTCAGGATCATAAAGTAGAGGTTTTCTCCAAAAAGGGAAATAGTGTTTTTCATTGTTAGGATCGTCTTTGTGTTCCTGGTGTAGATGACTTAAGGCAGCGAATTCTTGTAGAAGCTCATAGTGCGCGCTACTCTATTTATCCAGGGGCCACAAAAATATACCGTGACTTGTGGGAAGTCTATTGGTGGAGTGGGATAAAGAGAGATATTTCAGAGTTTATGGCTAAGTGCTCTACATGTCAACAGGTTAAGATAGAGCATCAGAAGCCTAGTGGTTCTATGCAAGAATTCATTATTCCTACATGGAAGTGGGAAGAAGTAAACATAGACTTCGTGATGGGTTTGCCTCAAACTCGTCATCATCATGATTCAGTTTGGGTCATTGTAGATAGGATGGCCAAATCAGCTTATTTCCTTCTAGTTCATACCTCTTATTCAGTCGACGATTACACCAGACTCTACATTAAGGAGTTTGTCAGATTACATGGCATTCTGCTATCTATCATCTCAGATAGAGGTACCCAGTTTACCTCTCACTTTTGGAAAGCATTCCAAAAGGGTTTTGGTACCCAAGTTCATCTCAGTACAACCTTTCATCCTCAAATAGATGGTCAAGAAAAAAAGACCATCCAGACATTAGAAGATATGCTACGAGCATGTGCAATTGATTTCAAGGGTAGTTGGGATGACCACTTGCCTTTGATTGAGTTTGCGTACAACAATAGTTATCATTCCAATATTTTGATGGCTTTATTTAAAGCTCTCTATGGTAGGAGATATAGATCTTTGATCAGTTATTTTGGGGTTAGTGAGGCCTCAATCATAGGGCTTGACTTAGTATTCGATGCCTTTGAAAAAGTTTAGTTGATTAGAGAAAGACTCCAGGATGCTCAGAGCCAACAAAAGTCTTATGCAGATGTTTGTAGAAAAGATCTCGGGTTTGAGATTGGAGACTATTTCTTTCTAAAGATCTCTCCCATAAAGGGATTGAATAGGTTCGGCAAGAAAGGGAAACTCTGTCCCTGATATGTCAGTCCCTTCAAGATTCTCAGTCATTTAGGCGAGGTAGCTTATGAGCTCGAATTGCCTTTAGATCTAGCCTCAGTTGATCTAGTCTTCCATGTATTTTTGCTTAAGAAGTGCATAGGTGACCCAGTAGTTGTAGTACCTATTCAGGGCATTGATGTTCAAAATAGCCTCTCTTATGAAGAGATTTTAGTCGAAATCCTAGACTATCAGCCTCGTAAACTGAGGAACAAAGAAGTCCCTCTAATTATAGTTCTTTGGTGAAATCAGTCTGTCGAGGTAGGTACTTGGGAAGCAAAATCAAACATAGGTACCAAGTATCCTCAGTTCTTCTCGGCCAACTTAGATCAAGCTCAAGGTAATAGTTCTCCTTAAGATTAATCAGTTTCATGTTCAGTGTTCATCACAAACTTGGTATCAAGTACCATTGCATATTCAGTCATGCATTCATGTATCATTTCATTTATATAATTATGTATCAAACATGCATTCTCATTGTGAGAAACTTAGTTCCTCAGAACACTCAATCATGCATTCATGAATCTGTTATGCATGCATCAGGTATGCATGTCCAATATGATATATTCAGTTATCAGTCACGTCAGTTATGAGATCATGTTTTAGTTATTTATATTTATTTATGTAAGTTTATGTTCTTCCCATTACTCTCAGTTTTATTTGAGGATAAATTTTCTCAAGGGAGAAATATTGTAATACCCTGTACCTTTTCCTAGCTTGAAATCATCTAAAAAATGTTAGGAGCTTTCTTTTAAAGATGAATCCACTTTTTTACACATGGTATTTTATTATTTCAATTGATAAGCTTTCCATTGATATAAAATTCACCTAAATCCGATGACCAGGTAAGAAGTTATGACTATTTCAAGTTTTCGCCGTAAAATAACGTCATATTGGTCAGTGGCATACCGTGCCACAAGCTAAAATGGTAATTGTCCTTTTCTAGTGTCTCAACGCGATTTCCTTCACATAGCACCAAATTTTCAGATTTCAAAAGAAGGGGAAACATGATGGCTACACATCATGCCATCCCTCAGTTTCCCAATTGTCAAATTCTAGTGACACGGCGCGATAGAGCCGCGTTGCGCCAAGGGTCCAATTCGGGAAATTTTTACTGAAATTACAATACATTTCCTGGGCTAAAATTTTAAATTTTCCCCCCCTATTTAAGACCTTTAAAACATGATTCATCTACTTGTCACCGAAAATACACTCTCTTCTCTCAAAAACCTCTCAAGAACAACCTAGGGCTTTTCATATAAGATTCAAAATCAAGAATTTCCTCCTTCAATATGGGTGTATTTATGAACCAAGGTTTTCATAGTGTTCATTCATGGACTCTTTTCATTCATGAAGCTCAAGATTCCCTTTTATAAATTCAAGTTTATTGATTTTTTTATGAATTTCACGATTAGGATGCGCTTGTTCATGTGGATAATGAGAAATTGAATTCTACTCCATGTTGGATGAAAAATTATATGTGGGTTAAATTATTAAAGATATAGATTCATGCAAACCTATGACTAAACCCTTGAATGATGAAATTAGAATTCAACCATGATGTTTAATTATTGTACAATGATGAGTACATGTACCATGCCTATAATATGTTTGATTAAATGCCTAGATGAAGAAAAGATGCCTAACAAGCATGATACCATGAAATCCCCATGTATGTACAAGTTATGCCTATCACATGTTTTGATGAAATGCTTCTATAAATGTATTAAGGATTATGATATTAGTTATATGTTCAACTAAGTTATGATTGGCCAGTTTCCTTCCATCGAGTCTTGGGGGTAATCGTACCTAAAAAATTAGTTGTGTGACTAGAGCTATGTCATGTTTTCATGATACTTTCAGTTAAGCTAAAAATCCTTAGACTTCAGACAGTCTTATGACTCAGAAAATCTCCTTGATCTCATGAAATTAGTTAGTTGACAGATATCAGTGGTATTCCATCAGTTAACGGAATTCAGTAACTCAGCCCATGTTCAGTTCAGTAAATCATGTTCAGAGTCTATTCAGATAGGAGTAGAAATTAGCATCGAGTGAACCAAAGGATGGGAACACACACTATCACATGAGGGTGTGATTTTTAGAAGTCATCGTTGTATTCTATAACTATGTAGCCAAAAAACTGTCCTATGAGGGTTGATGAAGTGGATAAGCACTATAAGATAAGGACCCCACTATTCTGTTTTGGGGACACTATCAGATGAGGGTCACCCACAGCTTGTCCTTGCCAGTGGTATGGTATTAACACCCTTCAAATAAGGGTTATAGATTAGAACCCAACTCAGTCATAATGGAATATTAGGGGCATATCGGTTGGACAACTACTACCCACATTTTTATGTTACAGAATCAGGACTGTCAGACACAGTCAATTAGTCTCAGTAATAGAACTCAGATAGTTCTTCAGATTTCAGGATTGTTAGATACAGTCAACTCAAATACAGTACGGGACTTATCTAGATCAATTAGATTCACGTTTTTCAGATACTGTCACTCATGTTATCAGTTATATCAGTTATCAGTACATCATGTTATCAGTAATGAAATTCATTAATCATGTTATCATGGTATCAGTGTCAATTATTATGACTCATGCATGTATTCTCACGCTCATGATAGTCAATCTTCTATTTATATTGTTCATGCATATGGACCCCATGCATTCATCCTACCTCACTTGCATACCAATACATTCAAAGTACTAATGCATTTGCACTATTGTGTCTTATACCATTGGTTCAGAGACACGAGCACCAGAGCATCAGTAGATATTAGTCTCCGTTCTCAGAGTTAGTAGTGAATCCTCACCTTTTGAGGACATGATTATTATTTTTATATCTATGTAATTAGTTAGTTAGTTGAAGTTAGTTGGGGATATGTCCCATCAACTCCTTATTCAGATAGTCATGTTTTACAGGCTTTCTAGACTACAGTATGTTCAAATAGGTTATTTTAGTTGTTGCTATTTTATAGCCCTCCCTTACATTTTCATCAAATACTATGTCTCAGTTTTGAACCTTATGGCCTTTCAGTTCATTCTTTCCATATTATAAAGTATTTCATGTAGCATACAGGTACAGATATCAGTTATTGGTTAGCTTGTGGTCCTTTGGTGTCATGAGCACGGTGTACAATTTTGGGTACCAGATTTGGGATGTTAAAATAGACCTCTGATCCATTTATCATCAGATTAGAGTTAGAGAATATAACATTTCAATGAAAACCTCTACAACTCAGTGTGGTTACTTTAAATTTATTGTTATATATTTTGGAGTAACGACTGATAATGCAACTTTTATGGACTTCATGAATTGGGTGATCACAATTCTTGGACATGTTCGTTATAATATTTATAGCTGACATCCTTGTTTATACTCGAAGTGCGGGTGAGCACGCAGACCATTTGAGGGTTGTCTTGTAGACTCTCAAGGATCACCAACTATTCGCTAAGTTTAGCAAGTGTGAATTCAGGTTGTAATTAGTAGCATTCCTAAGTCATATCATTTCTAGTAAAGTCTTTTGAGTTTATCCTTAGAGGACCGATACAGTGAGGATCTAGCCTAGACTCATCTATCCATCAGAAATCAAGAGTTTTATGGGTTTAGCCAGTTACTACAGATGATTTATTAAAGGATTTCCCTCTATTGCTTCTCCCATATCTAGACTAGTATAGAAGAAATTCAAATTCCAACGTTCTAATTCTTGCAGAAAGGGCTTTTAGGAATTGATGACTTGGCTCATCTCCACTCAAGTTTTGATAATGCCAGAGGGATCAGATGTTTTTATGGTTTAATGGTACACTTCAAGAGTTAGAATTGGATATATGTTAATGTAACGCGGCAAGGTTATAGCATATGCCTCTAGATGACTTAAACCACATTAGAAGAGATCCCCGACTAATGATCTTGAGTTGGCAGCTATTGTTTTGGCCTTAAGGATTTTTAGGCATTTTATTTATGGGGTCTCTGCTAGTGTGTTTACTACTCATAAGAGTCTTCAATATTTGTTCCGCCAAAGGGATCTAAATCTTCTTCAGAGAAGCTGGCTAGAAATGATGAAGGATTATGATTTGAGTTTCTTGTCCATTTGAGTAAAGCCAATATTATGGATAACGCTCTTAGTAGATTTTCTAAGGGGAGTCTTGGTCACATAGAGGATGAGAAGAAAGATCTAGTTCATGAGGTTCACCATCTTGCTATGCATGGAGTTTAGTTGGTTGATTGTGTCGAAGGTCATATCTTAGTTTAAAATGGTTCAAAATCTTCATTGGTAGTTGAGATGAAGGAAAATTAAGATAATGATCAAATTTTTCTTAGTTTGAACCAGTTTTAAAAGGTTGAGGTTTTCTTCCAAGGGACAGATGGTGTTCTTCATCGTCAAGGTAGACTATATATTCTAAATGTTAATAAATTGAGAAAGTGGATGCTCGATGAATTTCACGGTTCTCAAAATTAAATTCACCCAGGATCCTCTAAGAGGTACCATGATTTATGGAAGTCTATTGGTGGAATGGAATACAAAATATATTGCATAATTTGAGCCAATGTGTCCAAATTTCCAGTAGAATAAGGTTGAACACCAGAGATCTGGTCATATACTTCAGGAAAGCAGTAGTCCCTGGAAGCGGGAAGTGGTTAATATGGACTTTATTACATGGTTAATTCATGCTCTTCCACAACATCATTCTATTAGGGTTATCGTGGACAAAATGACTAAGTAAGCACACTTCTTCCCAGTTAACACTTTAGATTCAGCTGAAGATTATGGTAAACACTATCTTAGAGAGTTGGTGAAATTTCATGGAGTCACTTTGGCCATTATTTCAGATTGAGTTGCCTAGTTTACCGCTAGATATTTCATGTAACGATTCAATTTCTTAGGTCATGATGGCTCCTACTATAAACCATAGTAGGCAAGCAAAACTAGTGGTTCGGAACACCTAGTAACGGACTTCGAAATCAATAAAGAAAAGAATTGTATAATTAGATAAATTAAAGAAGCAATTACATAATAATGTCCCTAAACCTGGTGGTATCAGTACAAGATCTTATAATATAACAAGAGTACAAGAATTGAATACAAAGGCAATTACACTATTACAACTTATCTCAAAATACAACATGAAGACAAATATAGTACATGATAAGGAGACAGGTAATACTTTAAACGTTAGGAGCTCTCTCGAAATCTCTGGACCATTACTATTTTGTATGACATACACATAAATGGCGATAACCCACACTATGATCTACAGGCTGTAGAAGTGTAGTATGAATACCAAACGAATGGTACTCATTAGGCAACTACCAACTAAGTGTAATGCGTCAAAATATCATCCCAAGATGCCACACGGTGCCCAAGGCTACATGTAGCCTCAAGCTAACCCTTTAAGCCAAAACACTATCCTTGGGTTCCAACACAACAACATACATGCTACGCTAAGGATATATATATTAGTACATATCACATCATATTGCACATGGCACGGAATATCATTAAACTGTACATATATGGAATGTCTATACACAAACCAACCCAACAATACACTAGTCTGACATAGCCTCTATATAGCAAAATCAATGAGCCATTGGGACAAACCCCCAACTGACTCAACAGACCAAAGAGATCACAAAACAACAGCACCAAAACTAGCAACTTGGTCCTTGAACCATGAGGACTCACCACTGAAGGAACGTAGATACGGCACTCGGATATCACTGTCGTAGCTGCGGCTGAGTACCTGAACCTACATCATAGTAAGAATGTAGCCCATAGAGAAATATGTGGGTCAGCACAAGATACGTACTGAGTATGTGGGGGAGCATGCAAAATATAAATAATATCATACATTTCGTAAAAACGTACATACGGACCATAATGACACACCTGGCTTGAGTGACATTGAATCATATAACTCATAGCATCTTAGGTAGGAAATGTAGGAGAAAAAACTCATAAATCATTAAAGATCATCATAGGCAACTTGACTTACCACATCAAAACTCGAAGTGACTCGGTATTTCAATAAACATGACTCTTATGGACAGGGGAGTTTCCTATAACCGACAACCCCTCCTGAGCTACATGGAATACCAACATTTGAAACCCCCGTTGGTAGGAGCGTCATTCTGTTTGCTAGGGAGTATGACCTTAAAACTGCAATAATCATAATCAGGCTCTCTGGCCAATAATATCATCATCAAACAACCCTACGGTGGCACATAGGTTTAGGGAAATACCAAATTCCCTCTCGATGCTAAGTACTACTCCCCGACAAGCTCAGAACGTGTTAGGAAATCCCCCACAACATCACAAGGGTCTATCATAAAGACCAAATTAAATCTCTTTCTCATTTATCAAATCATATCAATTTGTGGATTCCTAACTCAACATATTTTAGCTCAAAACATTTTAATCTTCCTCAACATCAACAAGGTACCAATGCGTTGAACCATAACCGACTCGATATTTGGACAAGGATATGAACACTCAATACATAATATTTTCAGCTATTTAACTCATCAAAACCATCAGAAAAATACCAAGACTCATTGCAACTTCAATATCAAAAATTCTCAATTTTTCATCCAACTCTCATTTAAAGGTACTTGAGACATCAACCCATAGTAGGGATATAGAATTTTCAATATCAATTGTAAATTCATAATAAGGAAATAGTGGAATGATAGTATAAATCAAGGCTTAACAAATTAAATCATGATACTCTCATAATCAAATACTTTTTGGACATAATTCCATCTCAACATCATACACATATCGGATGACATAATCCCATAGCTCATGGACAATAATATAAGATATAAAACCATATTCCCAATTCATGGTAAAACATATAAAATCTCATGTCAATATAATTCAACAAAAATATCGGGCACAAGATCGAAAAGAAAATCTTGTTCAAAGCCCCACATACCTAAAAATGGTAGATGAATATGAACTTCCGACTCCGGAACTTTATTCACAAAAATAAAGGGTTCTTCTCGAAGCCCTTAACAAGATCAACTCAAATCCTAAATCAATTTGAAATTTCTACAGTTCAATCAAGAGACATAGAAGGATGAAATTTGGAGTAGTAGGGTTGGGGTTTGAGCCTTAGGAAATTTTGGAGAAAAATGAGCTATTGAATGCTCTTAATGGACTCAAATCCATGATATACCCAGAAGGATTGGAGTGGAAATGACTAAAATACCCTTCAAAATTAAATAATGTCAAATCTGTCCTTTGGTTAACGGTTTTGATAGGCTGAAGTAGATCGACCATAACTTTTTGCTCCGATGGCCAAATTAGATGAAACCAATTTTGTTGGAAAGAGGACTTTCAAATTTTTCTGTTGATATATAGTTGCTCACCCAGATCATTATGTAAAAGGAGTTATGATCATTTGAAGTTGATCCTAAAATTCGCCTGGCCTCAGTTTTTTTTCCTGCACATTTACTATTCACCACTATTCACGATTAGATCGAAATGATCATAACTCATCGCTCGAGTGTCCATTTTGGATGATACACATATCGTTGGAAATCTTATTTGATGCTCTATGCGATGACGGGTCTCATATCCAGAAATTTCACATAGAAAAATTATTAATCATAATAAAGAACAGAATTCAACACATTTTCATCCAAGATCTTAACAAAAAAATTTTCCGAGGCATCACACTAAGCTCCAAAGATAAAGTCGATTTTGTGGCCTATTCAAGGCATACTATTGAGAATGCTCATTTAGTGAGTATTATGAATTTGAATAAATTCTGCAGCGGATACATAACATGTAAACAAAATGGAAAACTGTACCTAAGAGTCTAGTAACTATATAAAAAAACCAATGGGATAATGAGGATATTCTATCCTATTCATGTTCAAGAGACTAACATACGAAGGATAACAAAATATCATGGGTGAAATACCCTATTCGAGTCATACTCAGAAATCTCAACATTGTACCGTATATCCCTGGCAGATACATTAAGGATATAGAGAAATATACAAGGACAATAAATTAGCATACAATTTTAAAAAATAAAGTGAGGGATATATGACAATAGCTAAGCAACATATAGATTGATATACATATATAAAGATATAAGGTCAACTCGAGGTACAACCTAGATCATCATATCTTTATTTTAAGGCCTCAATATAATCATATCAGGATTTAATAATAACATGCTTAGGATATCTAATCCATATATATCATCATGAATTAATCAGGCATAGTAATGAAATCAAAATATAGAAGAGGCCAAAATCATACCTTGATCTCGTTATCGAATTAATGACCAACCATTCATAAGATAGACATAAAAGTCATCATAACAATGATAATAACAATATCAATAACAGCATGAGTAACCGGCTATTACAAAATATCAAACACCTAGTTGAGCCTATGTGTTACCCCATCGCCCAGGCTCAGAAGATTCAATTAGAATACAATAACACAAAGTATAGTTATCAACCATATCTATAAAGCCATCTCATATAAGCTAATAGACATAGGCATATACAAATGATAGGTGATGTGTATCCAAGAATTAATGCAAGGTACACAGTCAATAGCACAATCTCATCATCAATACAATCTACATCATAACAATCATCATCATGGCCATCATCATCATAATAACAAACCTCCGTCTTTGTTGGGTATCAATATCATCATCATATCCTCCGACCGTGTCTGCCATCTTCATATCATTATAATATCCAAATCAATGACAATAATAGAGAGTGACTCCATAAGGGCTAAAGTAAAGTGCAAGCCCCATGAGCTAAAGTAAATAATCATGGACAGAGAAGCAAGGTAGATTATACTTCCATAATTAATCGCTTATTCCACCATATTATCATTAAGAATATATTTATATAATAGGTGCACGGACTCAAGCCATGGCTAAAAGACTGTATGTTTTTAATTCCATTTACCAGAGTGATATTTGGGACTAAATAATTATAAAATAATAGAAAGTGTCGGAATTTTTCATGACTGGATTAATTAGTAGTATCAACACATAGACCAAAACTTATCTCAGTTTGATATTTGAAAAATCATTATTAGCCTCTTTTACCTATAAGTTATTCATTAAATATTGGTATTTATTATTATGAACAAATTCACTAAAACACAGGTAAGGACAGCGGGAGCAGTCTCAGAGCATTTCACTGTCTTGAAAGGATTGCATTAGGGATCTACTCTTAGTCCCTTTTTGTTTGCTTTGGTGATGGATGTGTTGACGCGGCATATTCAAGGAGAGGTGCCTTGGTGTATGCTTTTTGCAGATGATGTAGTTTTGATTGATGAGACGTGGGGGGTGTGAATGATAAATTAGAGGTGTGGAGACAAACTCTTGAGTTTAAAGGGTTTAGATTGAGTAGGAGCAAGACAGAGTATTTGGAATGCAAGTTTAATGACATGAGGCTGGAGAATGAGGTGGTAGTAATTTGGAATCACAGGTGGTATGTAAGAGGAAGAGTTTCAAGTATCTTGGGTTCGTGATTTAGGGTAACGGTGAGATTGACGAGGATGTCTCGCACCGTATTGGGGTGGTATGGATGAAGTGGAAGCTCGCTTCAAAGGTGTTGTGTGATAAAAAGGTGCTGCCCAAGCTTAAAGGAAAATTATACAGAGTGGCAGTCCGTCTGCCCATGTTGTATGGAGTGGACTGTTGGCTAGTTAAGAACTTCCATATTTAAAAAAATGATAGTGGCAGAAATGCGGATGTTGCGTTACACGTATGGGCTGACTAGGGGGATAGAGTTCAGAATGAGACTATCAGGGAGAAGGTTGGTGTGACTCCAGTGGAGAATAAGATGTGGAAAGTCTGATTGAGATGGTTCGGACACGTGATGAGGAGGGGCATGGATGCCCCGGTTAGTAGGTATGAGAGGCTAGCTTTGGATGGTTTTAGATGGGGTAGGCGTAGGTCCAAGAAGTACTAGGGAGAGGTGATTAGGCAGGAGATGGAGCAGTTATAGCTCACTCAGGACATGATCCTAGACAGGAAGATCTGGAGGACGCGAATTAGGGCAGAAGGCTAGGGTCAGTTTGGGTCGCTAGTATAGGGAATTACTTGGTTGGGGTATCTTGTTATGATACCTTGTTTCATGCTTTATTACGAATCTGTTTACTTTTCTCTGTTTTCTATTACTTGTGGGTGTCGTATTTATGTTATGCCATCTTGTTCCATGCTTAACTATGAATTTGTGTAGTATTCCGTGTCTCAAATCGGGGGTCTGTTGAAAATAGCCTATCTACTTCTTTATAGGTAGAGGTATGGACTGCGTACATCTTTACCTCCCCAGACCTCACTATGTGGGAATACACTGGGTTTGTTGTTGTTGTTGTTGGGCTATAGCTACTCAAGCCACTGACTATGATCATAAATAAATAAAATTCCAGCTAAACAACACAAGGATAAAAACTACCCAGTGAGGATCAATTACATCAAGTAATAATAATAACAATATCAATAACCTCAAGCAGTGATAGCAACAGAAAGTGCAATATCAACATCAATTTAATGAATAGGTGATACAAAAATAAATACTAATATAATGTACCACTCAAAGGCCACAATAAGGCCAATGTTCCAAGATAAATAGGAATCAAACCAAAAATTTAAACCATAGGGGGAAAATATCAACACAGATCTACTCTATCCACTACTAAGAGAAATAAACCAAGGAGTAATCTAAAAATCGTGAATTTATGAACAAGGCACACAAATAGCCAATATGAATTCATCAAGGCATATAATCATCAATGGGTATGAAGACCATAATGCACATAATAAAATGATAAATATGGACATAAAAGCACACCTATCATGGGGAAATCCACAATCACATGCCTGATGGACATAGAAGGAATAAATCTGAATGAGTCTAAACTCAGACTAACAAACTAAATCATCGACTGAGGCACCAAGCGCACTATCTCTAACTAATGATGCCACATCATCACAAGGCTGATCTAAAAAAATTAAACTAACTAGACATCACATATCAAGGATGATCTCTAGGCCAATAACAGATCTCTCCGCGATAGTGACAAACACCTAAAAATCTAATGCGAGAGAGCAACACAAGCTAAGCCCAAATAGTTGGAGAAGAAAAAATAAGAGCACTTACTAGCATAATGTCAATCGTACGCTCAATCATATCCTGACTCAGGAACTCTAGGCTGGAGGGGAATAAATTCTAATTATATTCAATCACTAACTTATATATGGGACGCCTGCTAAATAAAAGTTTCATCTTTCCACAACCAAAATAAGCTCTTAGAGATAATACCCATATCACTATACTGATGGCATGGCTTATGGCTGCCACCTCTATAAGTCCATAAACTTGCTCTCTCTATATCCCTTGTATAATCAACAATCTAAGAGAAGAAAGATCTAACTGCTATCATATGCTCTGACACCAAGCGGAGTGGTAATGCTAGTCCTCTGGTAAGTTCACACACTATGCTTGGCTCAAAAGAATATAGAATAAGAATATGCTTGGCCTAATATCATCCTAACAATCTGACAAAGAACCCTGACGAACACCAATATACCTAACTTGGCCTGAGAATGACTCAAGAAATTAAAAGTTATCCTGGCTAGGAGGAATATGTAATCATGACTCAAATCCCTAAATGTTGGACCACAAAGGGATGAAGTATTCACGAACTTAAGTGGATCCTATGCTAGCTTTAAATCCTTTGGGTGACATGAAGGTATTCATCATCTATATTTGACTCTTAAGTTCAACGCTCTATTGAAACTCTAGAAATGCATATCAAAATCTTGTCTACATCTGTCGATAATGTTGCCTATATTGCATCATTCATTAGGGATAGAATAGAGTCAATAATATGTTTAATGTTCATAGCAATGAAGACACACAATAAGGAGTCAAGAAGTAAATTTTATATAAGGAGCAGTTAGTTAAGGAGGTTCATTAGTTGGCTAGATTAGGTGTTCGATTAGTTCATTCAGCTGAGGGTAGTATATTGGTCCAGAATGGTTTTAAAGATTCTTTGACTACTGAACTAAAAGAAAAGTAAGATAGGGATCCCAATTTGGTTATGTTGAAGTAATCAGTTAGGGATCAGAATATAGAGGTTTTCCACCCAATGGGGAGATTGGTGTATTTTATTGTCAAGGTTGATTGTGTTTTCCATGTTTCGATGGTTTGAGGTAGCAGATCTTCGCAGACCATGCATTGTATTCCATTCACCCAAGAGCCATTAAGAAGTATTGCAGTCTGCGGAAAGTCTATAAGTGGAATGGTATGAAGAAAGAAATTCTTGAGTTTATGGTAAAGTGTTCTAATTGTTAAAAGGTTAAAGATGAGCACCAGAGTCCTAGTTGTACACTATAGGAGTTCATCATTCCCACATGTTTGGTGATAGGGTCTCCTCCTAAGCGTCGTCAGCAAAATTCCATATGGGTCATTGTAGATCGAATGACCAAATCAACTTATTTTTTTTAGTTCATACTTCTTATTCAATAAAGGAAAATGCTAAGATTTACCTTAGAGAGTTAGTTAATTTGTATTGAGTCCACTTTTCTATCATTTCAGATAGAGGTACTTAGATTACCTCTCACTTTTGGAAGGATTTTCAGAAGGGTCTTTGTAGCTAAGCTTATTTTAGTTTAATTTCTCATCATCAGATACATGGTCAGGCAGAGAGGACCATTTTGACCTTAGAAGGTATGTTGATAGCTTGTGATATTGACTTTAGGGATAGTTGGGATGACCACTAAACTTTGATTGATTTTTCCTATAATAACATTATCACTCCATTATTCATATGGTGCTGTTTGAGGTTATTTATGGGAGGAGATGTAGGTCTCCTATCTTTTAGTTTAAAGCAAGTGAGGCTGTAGTTATAAAACCAGATTCAGGTTTTGACACTATTGAAAAAGTTCAGTTGTTTAGGGAGACGATAAAGATAGCCTAAAGCCTTCAGAAATCCTACGTATATGTAAGGAGGAGAGAATTTGAGTTTTATGTTGGTGACTTCGTCTATTAAAAAATCTTGGCCATAAAGGAAATAAAGAGATTCGGCAGAAAGTAGAAGCTCAGACCCCGATATATTGGCCCATTTAGAATCTTGAGTCATTTTGGAAAAGTGTCTTATGAACTTAAATTACCTACAAACTTAGCCTCAGTACATTCGGTGTTTCATGTTTCCCTGTAAAGGAAATGTATTAGTGATTCAGCTATTATTGTTCCTTTAGAAAGCATGGATGTTCAGGATAGCCTTTGTCACAAAGAAGTCCTAGTTAAGATCTTTGATCGTGAGATTCATAAACTAACGAATAAAGAACACTTGGTCAAAATCCTTTGGTGGAATCAGTCTATTATGGTATCCACTTGGGAAGCAAAAGAGGATATGCAAATCAAGTACCCTCACCTTTTCTCCGCAAACTCAAACTCAGATTAAGCTAATAGTTTTCCTCAAAATTGACTTTTGTTCATTCTCAGTTTCAGCTATGAAATCCATTTCATGTCATTGCATACATTCAGTTTAGTTCATGTGTCATGTTTTAGACTAAGTCATGTAATCATGTTTCCAGTTGTGCATGATCAGTTTATGATCAATTCCCCTAGTGTTCTCAGCTTAATCAGTCTTAGTCGAGGATGAATATTTCCAAGGTGGAGATATTGTAATACCCCATAAAATCCTTTACTTATTTCATCTCTCATTTGTAAGTTAAGGGGTCAAAAATATGAATATTTGGCTAAGTGTTGAGGACTTATCCATTTTTGAGACCCCTAAACTTTAATGATTTTATTTTTGGTTTTTTCAACCTCAAAATTTTAATTTTTGAGATTTATGATTGGGGATGTTAAAACTATATCTCTGGTTAGTCCTAAAATAATTAGACGAGCATCAGAAGCCCAAAATAGTGGAAGAATCGAGATTAGGCCGCACTGCGCACTCAAGTACACCCCTCCAAACTGCGTGCTAGAGCCCACGCAATGTCATCTATTCTGCACCCTCCATCATGGCCAGCTTCTGATTTATGGTAGCTTAAGGGCATTTAGGTCTTTTCCCTTCACCCAATCAGTCCTTAACACAAAATTTAGGTCCCTAAAGAGCATTATTAGCTCTTTTAATCACAAATCCTCTCAAGAAATCCTCCCCTTTTATCGAGAACAAACCCTAACCCTTTCTCTAGCAATTGCACAATTCAAATTTCTAATCCATAGAATCATCAAGAATTTCATAGTTGAGGTATGTTTGATCTTTATCTATGGGTTCCTTTAATCCATGGAGTCCAAGAATCCCTTTTTAGTTATAAATTATGAGTTTTTACATGTTAAAGATGAATTATCTCCATGAAGCTATTATTGATTTTGATTTCGAGTTATTTTTAGAATGGTTTTTGATGGGATAAACTTTTACATGTTTTGAATATTGAAATACCTAATTCATGGTTTTAGTATTGTAATCACGTTATCCTTGCATGCTTTACCCATTACCATGCTAAAATTTATGACTCATGTATTTGATAAAATTTCTAAATGTTTGGTTTTTGACCAATGATCCCCTGCCATGATTTTTAATGCTTTATATGTCATTATTATTATTTCCATATAGTGTTGGTGGGTTATGAATACCCGATACCTAGTTGTTTATATAATTTCAATATCTTCGTAATGATTTCAGATAAACCATAAGTATTGTCATTCAGTTAGTTGTTATGATCAGTTGTTTTCTCAGTTATACTTAGTTCAATCTTGTAAATAGTGTCATTTAGTTGGGGGTAGGATTAAGTACTGAGCGAACCCAAGGATGGGGCATTCCTGCCTGTTTAGGGTTTGACCATTAGTAGAAATCCCTGAGTTATAGAACTACGTAGCCAATAAAGGTTTGATATGTATTCCTACCAGTTTAAGATTGACACTTATCATATGAGTTTCCTGCTAGTATAAGGTGACTCCTTAGTCCTTCGAGTCACTGGTTTAGTGGATTCACACAGCCAGTGCTATTACCCATTGCACGACACTGACACTCTTCTCACTGGGGTATATATTGGATCCCGATTAGCTCATATTTAGGCAATTCGATTAGATGATACCTCCCACAGTCTTCATGCAGTATTTAGTCCAGAATTTAGTTCAGGTTTTCTTGACTAAAGCATACAGATTACCAGTCATTCAGTTATCAGATTTTTCAGTATTTTAGCTTAGAGATTATTTCAGAAATATATACATATATGATTTGATCGTACTTATTTTGCAGTACCCTATGCATTTCAGCCTGTCCTCATCGCATATTCTAGTGCATTGAAAGTACTGACTGCATACTCTTCTTTTTGCTTTTATGTCTTATATAATAGGTTAAAACTCTTAGTTTCCTGATCGTACTTAGACAGTCCAGAACATCAACAATATCAAGAGTAGTGAGTCCTCATCTATCGAGGACCTGTCATGTTTATTCAGTTATTTCTACCATTTCTGTTTAGTTAGTTATTTTGATTTAGTTGGGGTCTGTACTATCAACTCCTTAGTCAGCTTAGATGCTTTAAGATATTTAGACAGTTAGTTAGACAATTGGTCAGTTTATCAGTCTTATCTGTTTTGTTTCAGTATTTTATAAGAAATTATATACTTGTGAATTTATCGTATATTTAGTGTTCTGACCTTATGTCTTTATCAGTTATTTTCTACACATGTCCTTTATTATTATGATATTCAGTGCATACAGTAGGTACCCACTCATGGGTTAGCTTGTGGTTACTTGGGATCATAAGCACCATTTTCGTGACTAGGGTTAGCCTCGGGTCGTAACAGTACCATTGCTTCATCACCATGACAGAGAATTGGACACTACAAAAATCTGAACTTATGACTTCCTTGTCCCACTCATCACTAGACCATACAACTCATACGGTCTAGCAGTGACCAACATAGAATACCAAGGGCTTGGACACTGGATAACATACGACTGGACCATAACCACTAATAACATGATCATACAACTTGTGAGGAGTCTCTCATAACTAGGAAAAAACTTATCCAGTAACACACTGGTTAACTTACGACTAGGGTCACCTGACCCATAACCATACCATATGACGAAGAATGTGAGTAGTACGAAGGGCAGAGAGCCTAAAGCTCAGGAATTTTTCGATGGCCAAAGTATGGGCCATTTTATATATATATTATTTATCTGGAGGCCTTTATTATGAAACCTATTAGACTCTAGGTGAGCATCCTCCCCTTGTAAAGTGTGCGATTCTGATTTTTGTATACTTAGGTGCTATTATTATATTGTTTGGATACAGTCAATGGCATACAAAATATTATGTGCATTTATTCACACTTATTTGTGTGATTCCAACCAAAACCATGATTTTACTATTATTTTCTAAAAAGAGATTTATTTTCACATTTTTCTTTTAAATGGATTCTTTTATAACAGAAATCATGCCACCTTACATAATGATTTATGATCTTTTGGAACCAGAGAGGGTATTTTAGAAATTATACCAATGTAGGTTTTGATCCATGGTTTATCCACTCTTTTACCACTAGTATTTACTCTAATCGAGAGAGAGATTCTTAGTCTTGTAGTTGATCTCAGGCAATGGATTTATAGACTACACTCTTTTAGTCACCATTTGAGTCCATATACTCTTATATATATATATATATATATAGAGAGAGAGAGAGAGAGATACATACACATCTCTTAAGTACTGGATGGAGTACATTAATGATAATAATGATTGGAAATCCTAGATAGAGACTAGGTAGTGTATACAGATATTACCAAATCCCCTAGCGACCCGTTCATCTGCGAGCTATAGACCCAACAAAGAGAGGACGTTGTTGGTCCTGCCTTTGAAAGTTGTTAAGTTGGAGGAGGTTTATACTATTGGAAACTTATAGAACTTGGATCAGATATGGTACTATGAATTTACTTAGCATCCATTCATTGTATATTTTTTGGTACCTATATTTATCAAATTATTGGGGGATTGTATAGGTATAGACTATTATTAATATTTGATGAGTGTTGACTGAACTTTCTAGGCTTATAAGGGATTAGCTAGTTATTGGATATTCAAACTAGCTAGTTACTTCATATTGTTATTATGGTTAGTTCATTGTATGTTGATTATGGACTAGTACTTGAGGTAGTTGGTATGATTCAAATCTTATCCTTTTATGCTAATTTATATTATTGATAATCATATCACAGTTAGAAATTATGGTTAGGGACCCCGATTATGCAAACATTATCTTTTATACTTAGGAAAATGAGCTATTGGTTATTTTCTATAATTTTATTTATTTTCTATATTTAGAGGTGTCATGTAGTTTCCCTACATCATTTATGAATTGCTGGAGCTGACAGTTCAGTTATCAAGTAGTTTGATTGAGTTTTGTTGGGCCAATTCCCTATTTTAAAGTCTTCGCTAATTAGTTACAGAGAAAAAACATTATCTAAATGACCTAGCATGCCAATTCTGATAGTTCTAGCAGCTCTAAAATATAAATTTCAGGCTAGGTGGACCTTTAGTTTGTGTCCTAAGGCTTCTAAACTAATTTTGGCCTACTGCCCAAAAAATAAGAAAAATGACACTAAGGTATGGGAACCACTTTTTGTCCAAAATGACCTTGGATGGAAATTTTAACTACTCCACTGAGTCTAGAACATCAAATTTTGTAGGGTAGCATATTTTCTTTACACTTGCAGGATTCCGAGTGAATCCCAAGGGGTCGGTGGAGCCTCAAAAAAATTTCAAGTCTCTAGCTAGTACATTCATCTTATGCGACAACTAAAGTGGCCCTTTGGGTACTTTAACAAAGGGTGCTTTAGCGGCCAAGGACTATCCCCAGTAAGCCACTTAAATGGCAAGTTGACCTCTAAAATATTTGTTACTTTAGTGCTAGCTACCCACTTTACCGGCATTCTAGCATGGACAGGTACCGCTTTATTGACACTTGGTCACTTTAGAGTTGACTGTTAAAGCAAGCAATGCCCACTTTAAAGGCACCTAAGAGCCTTATAATTACTATATTTGCCTGAACTCTCTCCCATTTTCACACAAGTTCAAGAGTGAATACCATAAAATGTGTGGAAACTTGGGAGAGACATTAGTAGATGATTTATGTGAGTTCCAAAGCTTAGATTACTCGTTATGTCTCTGAACTCTTTCTAAGTTATCATCAAATCCATAGTAAATTTCTCTATTATTTCAAAAAATCTGTAGAATATTTGTGGGTTGATTGTAGCACCAATTGAGCTTAAAATTTACTATTCTTCAGGGTAAATGTTCCTTGAGAATAGAGAGACATATTGTAGGTTTTTAAAGAGCGATTTCATAAATGGGCCCCACAAGGGATTTTTGAAAAATTTTAGACCCAAAGCACAAAAGTTTAATATGTACCATGTTTTTATTTTAATGAGTGGATTGTGATTTTGATTGCATGGCATCTTGCAGAAGCTTCTCAAAGAGGGAAATAATTAGTTTAGTAAATTTCTTTGGGGTTTCTTCTACTTCTAGGTAGGATATGTTTACCTTTCTCATAAATTGAGATAATTCATAGTATATTTATTATATTATGCAAGATATGGGATGAAAATTAGGTCATAGAGGTAAAATTTGTATAATATGTATTATTTTTTTCTAAAGTGTTATGAAATAGTAATTTAGGCATAGTTGGCTTAGTTATTAATGTATATGGTAGAATTTCTATATTATGGCTAATTGAGGCTTATTTAACATCTAGGAGTAAATTTAGATATCTTAGTCTAGTATGGGATAGAATTTGCCTTAGAATAAATTTCTAGGATTAGAAGTGGGCGTCTTCTGCTCACCTTAGGCCAAGACTCTTTATTAGTTCCTTGAAGACTTAATAGGAATATTATATTCTTAATGTAGTATATTTTACAGTTTAAGAGTCTAGATTCTTGATGCTTATTCTATTTTTGTACTTTTGAGTTGATAGGAATTCCAGTTCAAGTCTGACAATTTATTGATATTGGGTTTTGATTATTGTCCAACAATTAATTACATGAGTTACAATTCAAGTATGGCAAATAATGAGGATATAAGTTCTTTTTTGAGTCCTTCATTGAGAGGTTATTTATGGTATGTTATGGGATAGATGAATTAATAGTTTTGGCTGGATATTTTTTAAATTTATGGTATTTTGGTTAATTACACTCTGACTACACCCTCTAAGCTTATGAGGGCCTACATTGGGTTAATTTTTCCCTTACTAGCTTATGTGATCCATTCTTATAGTATTAATTATTCTTTCTTTCATATTATGTTTGTTCGGGTTATGTATTCACATTGTTTGTGCTTATTTCTAGGTTTGCCCATTTACCTTTACTTAGCTTATTTATCTTGCATCTTTATTGCACTTATATTATGATAGCCCAGTCGGCTAATGATTCCTACTAAGTACCTTTGGCTTTAGTACTCATACTACATTCTTGTAACTTTATGGTGCAGATTTGAGTATTGGTGGCCATTGCTAACATGACAATTATGTAGTTTAGTGTTTGGAGGCACGGTGAGCTCTTGGAGTTGGAGTTTGCCTTTTCTTCTTCTTTTATCTATACTTAGTATTTCATTGTTTGAGACTAATGTATATTTACTTATACAGTAGTAGTATTTCCTTTTACTAGTGTCTCTTATACTGACACTACTAGGATATGAGATGTTATTTATGTCTTATCTAACTTTTTGACTCTTATTATAACTTGATTTATTGTTGTAAGTCTTTACTTGTAGATTTCCAGCTTTTATGCCTCGTTCCACAAAATTAGACCGTTGCTTCTATCTTTGGTCTATAGTTTATTTTACCTACTAACGGGATAAAGTAGGTTCCATCATGACTCACAAATCGAGTTGTGACAAATTGGCATCAGAGTCCCAAGTTCACCAGTATTATTGGTATAAGAGCTAATGTTTAGTAGAGTCCCACATTTGGAACAATGACGTCCATTTCTTATCTTATAGAGGTTATAGGACATTCTTAGGAGTTCTTCACTTCTTTCACTCACCTCAAGCTAAGAGTCCGAGTTAGTTTCTAAATCTTCCTTTGATTTCACTCCTAGATTCCTTTGATTTTACTCCTTCAGAAGTGGCTAGGAAATATGCTACCGCTGTATGCAATGACCATATTGAGTTTGAGCCTAGGGGTCATATTCATATACATAGATGACCTACAGGTTGAGTATAGCCTAAGGATAAAACCCCAATATGGGAACAAGATAGGGGAATTTTACCAAACTATATTCCTACTCCTAAGCTAGAGATTCGTTCGCCTAAGCCAACTGTGGGCTAGGGACCATCCCAAGCTCCACCATGGGTTATTTCTTCTTTAATGATCGGGGATGCGTTGGTTTAACTTTTGGGATTACTTGGTGGTCCACTAACCGATGGTGCTTAAATTATGGATTAGAGGGGTACTAGGGTGTCACATAAACTGTAGCTGTGGCTCACAGAGTTGAGGTCCCTCCTATGTCGGTAGTTTCTTGGTCGATAGTTCCTCGACTGATGGTTGTCAAACCTACCCTATCTATTAAAAAGTAGAAGATGTTGGGTAGGTTCTTGAGATTTGCTCTGCCTATATTTTCTGGTACATGGGAAGAGGATGCTTACGAGTTTTTAATTGCTTATATAGATAGGATCTATAATAAAGTCCTAAATAAGACTTATAGTGTGGATTACACTAGTTTTCCCACCATGTTGGTAAAGAACTAGTGTCTAGTAGAGTCCTGGAAATCGATACTCAGACACATGTATCCTATCTTCGAGAGTCTATAGGGCATTCTTAGAAAAATTATATTCTTCAATCCTTTAAATGTGTCTGTATTTTTGTGAACCTCTAGTACATTTTTTTACACTATTTTGTTTTAGATGGATGCTACGGGGTTATCAATTGATACAGATAAGACTTTTACACGGTTTTCTAGAGCTTCAACTTAGCATCGGGTTGAGGAGTCAAAGACTAATATAAAAAATCTTTAATGATAGAGATAAGATTTGTGGCCACCTAAGGTTCCGATAAAGTTTGTGACCACTTTAGCCTTTTAAGATTCAACATTGGGGATTCTAATCATTTTTAAAAATACCTCACAACCAGAGATTATGATGTCCAGTAAATTGAGCTCTTGTCAAACCAAAGTTGAGTTTGTTGGTATTTAGTAAGATTTATTTATGGTTTAAAAGTATGAAGTTGGGTTTATTAAGTAGGTTAGGCATATTCCTATGCTATGTCCTTTGAAGTGCGAGATGGTGCAAGGGTTTGATGGGAGATTATCTTGGACACTCCATTACGAGTTAAAGCATTTGATACCATTAAAATCTTTTTTCTCTCAAGATGTTGATCAAGCCAGGACTACAAAGAGAGCATGTATTGGGACATATGAATGTAGCAGTAAGGGTCCATGTCATCAGTATAGTGTTATTGGTATTCCGTCTAGGAATAGGGATCCTTTCGGTAGGATCATCTTCAAATACAGACTATCAGTTCCACAAATATAGCATCTTGGACAACAGGTGGCTCTCAAACCAGTCGTGGTAGTCACAATGGTCAGAGTTATTGCCTGACCTTTTAGAGTATTTATTATTAATCTTTAAGTCATGGCAGTTATTCTAGATTAGTGGGTGTAGTACCTCAGAGCATTCTAAAAGATTGTTGTCGTTGTGGAAAGATTAGACATTAGTCTAGGGAGGGCCTTAGACGCAGGTTAGTTTTTCAGATAGGTGAACATGTTCTACTCGCTATACTAGGGATCCTAAGGTGTGTTATGATTATAGAGAGGATGGTCATTTCAATAGGATCTGTCCTCGGCATCAATTGGTTAGCCAGTTGGGGTTAACTAATGTTTCATGAGGGCTTCATGGGTTTTTCACAACTATATAGAGAGCGTTCATTGGTCTAGAGAGTGTCATTGGCATGGGATTATTAGTCATTCAGCTTATCTAGATCAATCTCATTGAGATATGACATCTTCAATGAGTGGTAGCGCACTAAGTACCTCAATTGATAAATTAGACACTTAGTTCAGGTTTGGAGTCGTTCGGTCTGAGAAGAGTAATGATTTCAATAGAGATGTGAAAATCTAATTGAATGCACAAATGAGTGACTCGATATGAAATATAAGACAAGTAGTTTGATAAACAATAGGATTCCACCAAAATAATTATTCCAGTCTATATTATAACTAATTTTGAAAGTAGACTAAAGGAAATTTCACCCTAAAACACTCTTCAAGAGTAATACTCTTCAATTATAAAAGTTGTAGGAAGAAAAATGCTAAGACAACTATTTGTGCTTATCTCATATACAAAAATAGTCTATTACCAAAACGGCTCAAAAGTGGCTACTTAGAAAATAACCTATAAGTGGCCTTTCTTAACTACTCAAATGATATCTTGATCGTTCATGACCTTGTGTAGTAATTGCTCCATAGTATCCTCTAGGATATATGCTATCATATATATAGAAGCCCATTATAATGTACCCCGTGCTAACCATGCTCTTATGATGAAGGGGGTTCAACATCTACTGTATATATATAAAAAGTAACTTTAACAAGTATAAATAATATAATTTTCTTGTTAAAGTGGCCTTGTCCAAAGTTGGCTCCGCCCCTGCTCTAACATCTATGATAACTCCTAGATCTCTCTAGGTCAATTTTTTTCTAAAAGATCAATTTAGGGATTACTTATAGAGTACAATAAAATGAAATTCAAGTTGGAATAGAAGACCTTGAGGAATGTTCCATCTTTATGTTGCAAGGGATGGTGCAATAGACTTGCAAAATGTTAGAAACATGGAGTTGTTTTCGCGCAACTGAAAATTTGACGCTAGTATGCTGTTTTCTTTTTTTGGTTTCCTATTCGGTGTTTGGTGCCAGCATTGGAGCTCCGACTAATCTGGATCGTGCATTGCAGTGCCCATTAAGGTGTTAGCACTCCTACAGAGTTTTCTCCATACCCAGGGTTGAACCCTCAACCTCTGGTTAAGGGTGGAACAACCTCATCCACTGCACCACAACCCATGTTGGTAGTACATTGTTTTCAATGCTTTATGCTCTTGCATTTCTTTCTTTTTTCCTTTTTACAAAACTATTTCTATGAACCTACATTTAGGCAATAAAATCTTTATTCCTTCTTGATTTTAATTTTAACCTATGTACTACAATTTTTTTGGCAATTTCACACTTTCATTTAATTTTTGTTTAGATCTCCTAAATTTGTAATTCTTTATTTTACAGAACAAAATTTATTTTGTTAGGTAGAAATCACTATAATTTATACAATCTATGATAAAAATATTAAATGTAAGATAATTCTTGGCTAAATATATGCATTTTAGGGAAAACGTCATATTTCAAACTTCCAAAACTTAAGAGGTTAAATAAAATTTACTCTAAAGCTGAATGGTAATATTCCTTCAACATCTTTCATTTAATTTCTCTTCAAGCCCTATTAGTTCGGATCTTCTAAAGATTAAATTGTTTTTCAAACTTTATTAGTGGTAGTGCTAAAACTTTTGCTGAAAGATAGTTTTAAGTGTGATTACTCAGGGTAATTAAGAATTGTGCTCCTTCAATTAGATCACATGAGAATACACTTCCTTTACATTGTTATTTGCCACAATTTTTTACAAAACTATACATTACTAGTAAAGACAGAGGACTAAAAGAGTTTCTCTATCGTATATTATGCAATAAATATTTTAGTCCTAACATGCTATAACAAATTCTAAGAAACAACCACATGGAAGATCTGAACGATCTCAGATATTTAAAGCTCTTACAAACATTGTTCATAATATACATATCAAGCTTTAAATTTTCAGCATGTGAAATCAAGAATACATATATTGTTGATGATTCAAGGAAAATAATATTAATAGAGAGATTTGGTTTTGCACCTGATGGACATGTAAACATTTCTCTAGACCATGTTTCTTGGAGATCAAATGAACCAGCTGCGAAGCTTTATCCTTCTTCGATGGGATTTTGCCTTGTTAGAGATATATCATTTCCAAGACTCTTGAACGAGTCTAGTTATAAAGAGAACTTTTGTGTTTTATCTAGTAAGTATGTAAATCTTGTTCTTAGATTTGACAAGCTTGGCCCCGATTCATCCTACAACACGTCAACCACTATCGATGAGCCTGATGAGTACAACTTGATTTTTGGCATTTGTCAAAAAGAATTTCTTGTGACAATGAATTTGCATACCGAAATGTACAATGTGAATAATAATTGGGAGAAAGATTTTCTTCCAGCTGGCCAGACTCTATTGCCGAAACTTTATTTTCTTTTTTTTATTGTTTATTTTGTATTCATGGTCGTATGGGGATTCATTTGCATTAAGCAAAGGGAAGTTGTTCAGAAGATCCATATGGTCATGGCTGCATTATTGGTTTTCAAGGCTTTGAAGATGATATGTGCTTCAGAGGATAAAATGTACATTAGAAATACAGGGAAGGCCCATGGTTGGGATGTCGCATTTTATATTTTTGGATTCTTGAAAGGTGTAACACTTTTCACTGTCATTGTCCTTATTGGAACTGGTTGGTCTATCTTGAAACCTTTCCTCCATGACCGTGAAAAAAAAGTTCTAATGTTTGTGATCCCCTTACAAGTTATCGAAAATATAGCTTCGATTGTTATAAGTGAAGGTGGACCTGTTGAGAAGCATTGGTTAGTATGGAATGAAATGTTCTTGTTAATAGATGTTATGTGTTGTTGTATTGTACTTGTGCCAATTTTGTGGTCCATTAAAAGCCTTAAGGATGCATCAAAGAATGATGGAAAAGCATCAGAAAATCTCAGGAAATTAACCCTATTTAGGCACTTCTATGTTGTCTTGATTATGTACTTGTATTTTACTAGGTTTGGGATTGCTGTGATAGAAAGTGTGGTGAGTTACATGCATGAATGGGTTGCTACTATTGCTGCTGAAGGTGCAAGCTTGATGTTTTATATGTTCATATTCTATAATTTTAAGCCAATTGAAAAAAACCCATATTTGGCAATTCACAAAAATGATGATGATCTCGAGGATGAAAAAGAAGGAAAAAAAGAAAAAGATGATGATGATGATGATGAATATGAGATTGCTTAAGAATCTTTCCATTAAAATGGTGGTTTTCCACAATATAGGTGGACCCGTCCAAGTAAAATTATGCAATGAACTTTTATTTCATCTTTACTTTTAGTTTTTTGAACACTAGTGTCAGTAGAATCTGCAATTCTTTTAGTACTTCATGTTGCTATAAAAGAAATTATTTTCATGATGTGATGCATTTTTTCAAAATATTATGTCTACCACATATGAAAAGTAAAAATATGAAAAATTAAAATGAATGAAAAACAAATGTAGTTCCCCTTGTTATGAGTCTTGCAATGTGAGGCCTTTCTCCTTGCTTGATTTTGACTCGTTCAGGAGTCAAATTTCAAAGGGATTGTATGTTTGACCCCTCCTTTGTGTTCCAACATGTGTGGCGACCTCTGTACATCACTTCAGAATCTGTTTTGTTAGATTTTTCCACTTTATATTTCATTTTTGATCAAATTTGTACTCTATTCACCTAAAAAGCAAAAATCATCATTCATAAGATCAAAATCAAATGATTGGATTAAACAAGGAGTATAATGCTAGAAAACAATAACAACAACACATAAATATGGATGAAAAAAGCTTAACAGAGTGTAAATTATCCCAATATTACCACCCACACCGGAACTTTCTTTCATTCTTAAACAAGTAACAAAATACTAACTAACCTTACCCAACTACAATGAATATGTTAAACAATATATACTATCTAGATCATACTAGACAATTTAAACGTGAAGGTTCTTCACATATAAAGTGTGCACGTTAATTAAAAATACAATAGTTCATAAAAAATGATGTAGCCTCAAAAACCAACTCACCAATGCACTACATCCGGTAATTTCAAATAAATTATCAAGCAAATACATTGAATCGGTCATCAAGTTCAAACTAAGTGTCTTCACTTTTCCTAAAAGATGTCTCTTCACACAATTAAATCACAACTTTGTAGGGCATGTGAGTAAGAAAATCATCTCGCTCTCATCAATAAATTTTCATGAATACAATATGCTCTATAAGGTTTTCCTTACTGACAGACTCTAATGACAAACGTGTTGAAAGACATAAGATGAGAAAGTCTTTAAGGATAGTAATGTCAGTTAGGGGATGAGTAGAAATTATTTGGAAAAATTATGACTTCACTATGCATTTCATGACACTTACTTTCTTCTTAATTAACTCTTTTCCTTATGTCTCCCGAAATTTAACTCCTTTTCATACTTTCCCTTGTATCAACCCTTAAATTTAACCACTCACCCTACTCTTTTGAACGTTGTTAGAAAAGACACTTCTTTTTATTAAAACCTTCATTCTTTGAATCTTATTGTTCCTCCTACGTACAAATAAACCAACAAATATAATTTTTCTCACTAGAACACTCATTCATTCTATTTTGTTTTATCAACCATACCAATTCTCTTTATTTTCATCTTTTTCTTTTTTGTAACCATTACTTTTATGTCACGATCCAAAAATAAGGGTCAAAATGGCACTTGTCACACGTGTAACTTGACAAGTAAGCTTATCACCCAAACTGATACAAAAAGAGAAAACTACAGAAATATCCCAAGGTAAGGCTTATAGAATAAAGATGAACAATATAAGTAATCATAAAAATGCGGAAAGAACATATCGAAAATACCAATCATGCCCAAAACCAGGTGTCAATAGTGTAATAACTACAAATATAATTCAAGAGTCAAATACATCAGAAAAATAACCACAAAGGAATAATAATTGTCTCTGAATACTAATATAGACATAACTGCTATAGAAATATAGGGGTAAACTTCAGATGCATGAATGTCCAACCACTACCTTGGAAGCTTCAACAATGGCCTGAGTCAATCAAGTTGAGGCTCATTCGAACTAGGAACTGCACCAAAAGGGTGCAGTAGGCATGAGTACGATCCACTTGTACTCAATAGATATCATAGGCTAACCAAGAAAAGTAGTAAATAAAGCATACAAAATATACACTAAGGGCATGTCACCTGAAATCAAAAAATGTCCTACAACGGTAGACCGCAACACTTGCATTAATAGTTCTAATATATCTAACATATATTACAACAACACACCAAGATATAGAACACAAGTATACATTATGTCACATATAAATAAAACAATAGAGAATATGTAGATACAAGATCATCAAATAAAAGTAAAGGAAGTTAAGACAAATACATAGATACCAAGTCAATTAGGCAATACAACACAACATAAAAACAACAAAATGAGTGCAATATATATATGATGATGATGATGATGATGCACGAGGTCATCGTACAACCTTCGGGATCGTCGCACAATCCTCGTTTACACCTACGGAGCTAAAGCTTCTCGATGTAGGACCCATGGGGGTTCGTCAACCCATATACAATATACATATCTCATATCTCCTTTCCAACACATCCCTTGGAAATGTTTTTATAAGGTGTTACAATATCTCCTTTCCGGCACATCCCTCAGGGAGGGTTTTAAAAAGGTGTTGCCAGTGTTTCTGAAATATTGCCACAGTGGTACCAATGTTTCATAAATGAGTATGATATTAGGATGTAATGATCACAACCAATCACAATGAGTATTTTTATGACCAACCATAATGATATATTTCCATTACTATGTGAGCCAATATCTACTCATTATTTTAATTTCATCCACGAATTTTCATATGTATCATATGCCAAATAAAGTATATATATAACAATAATACACCAACGGTACCATATTAAGTATCTTAACAACACATTATAATTATTTACATATATTCAAGGCTATTAATATCACATAGGACCCCACACGGTCACACATATCACATAATAACTCAATTTCGACAGTCACATCACATATAGGACCCTACACAGGCACAACACATAATTAGCTATTTTTCATGATTAGTTTCCACCCTTAACATGTATTTTATATCATAATTTACTACCCAACCCAGTTTGAAAGAGTTAAGTCATAAGCTACCTCAAAAGACGAAATTGATCCGCTACACTTGAACCCGCAACCTTACTTTTTACGAATTATCCCAAGCTTCACTAAAACACCAAATATGAAATCTACACATCAAGACAAAACCAACGACACTCATATTAATTACTTTTGGTTTGGGGTCAAAACTGATCTCTAAAATGCATTTTCAAAAAAGAAAGGTAAAATCGGAATTTTACTTCAAAAAACTATTTTCCATATTTTTAATAATCTACAGCTGAAAATTAAAGTTAAATCGAGTAAAAAATAACGTTCAAATTGAAGAAAAATCATTTTTGAGCTTTAACGGGTAACATCTTTAATATCTGGGTTAAAATCAAGAATCGGAGTTGTTTTGAAGGTTAAATTGATGAAAAACTAGTAATTATAAGATACAAACATTATTCAAATGAAAAGGAGTGAATATGGGGTATAAAATCAGATCCAAAGATTTTTGGGGTTTTGAGAAATTAATCAAGAAATTACTTTGAAAATGGAGAATTCTTATCTTTAATCGGTAGTAAAACCAAGAAAAAAGTATTAATCTATTTTAGTGTTTAACTATTAAGAGGCAAGATGAAAAATAAGCAAAACTGGACCCCAAAATTGATTTAGTGGTGATCTGCACCAGCAAAGAAATAAAAACTGCAGCTTTTTTTATTTTCAAATCCACTCCAGACTTTGACGGGGTGTCCGGGATTCGTTCGAAGTCCGATATATGCAAACGAACTATACAACCATACTAAATTCAATTTTTCAGACGCAATGGTGACTTTAGATTTTCAAAAAAATGTTGTTTACACAAAATTGACCCCCTAACCCTGAAATCATTATTTTCCAAAATGAGGGTCAAAATGAGATATAAGAGACGCAAAATCATATCAAACATGCTAACACCTTAATATTGACATTCTGCATCTACTGGCGAAGTCGTATTTTCCATCCGAGGTCATTTCGATCAAATGTGGGTCTCACACCTATATTTCAAATTATTGAACTTTTCAACCAATAGGTCAAAATAAGCTCGGGTGCACCTAAACCCGAACCAAAGGTCTACATAGCCTAAAATTGATACTACGGAGTTGCTGGCGCAGTACGTTCAGTCATCCGCAACATTTAAAATAATGCCACTTACTCCCACACCATAGAAATATCATAATACAACTACAGGGAGGGGATAAATAGTCAAATAATATAAAATCACAATTTCACTTATTTATCAAATTTTTAGGTCATTACATTTTAAGTCTTTCAACTATAAAGAGCACTAGAGAATTATTTGGATTAGATTAATTGAAGGTAGTACAATAAAAGGGGAAAGACCAATTAAGTAGTTAATCAAGAAAAAATCTATTAATTGGCTCAAATCGGATAGGGAAAAAATGTAGTCAAAAGTTGGCTAAAAAAGAAATGTCTTGACAATATCCTACGTTTTTAAATTTAATTTTTGGATTTTATTAATATCAAAATAAAACATGAAAAATTATTCTTACATTTATGGACCAACCCATTATAAAATCTATAAATGAAAATTGGGCTTCTGCAATTTTTAAAAAAAGATCCAGCCCAAATCATAATTTCGTATGACATATAATCTCCCCTAGGGTTTCATAATCAATTTTAATGTCTTCTTCTCTGCCGTTTTAGCTCATTTCCAGGTGAAAAATTTCTTGCCTTCCCCTGAATCCTCAATTCATCAGGCTTCTGCTTTGGATTATCAATATTCTACCTTTGATCCTCAAAGATTGTACTATCTTTAGCTCTCAAAAGTAAGTATCTGCCCATTTGTTGCCATTGAATCTTACTGTTCAGCTCAACTTCTCCGCCTTTTACTTTTTTTCTTGAATTTATTCTTATATGTAGCTAAGTTCTCTGATGGATGGGATGTTTCTTCTTTTTTGGTGCTGATTTTAGGGTGATAGGTCCTTGAGGCTGATTGCATGTCCAAGTAAGCTTTAATTTCTTCTTCCTGTCCTTCTTCTTTAGCTGTAGTTTCTCCTTTACTCTCATTTGATTCCAGATGTAGCCGGGAAGAATATAATGGGATGCTCGAACTCACAATCTTTTGACCTGTCTTCTGCTTCTCAGGTGTATTTGTTGCATAGATGTCACTCGACCCTCCCCCTTTACTAAGAATCCTTTTTGATGGCTGAATCTATATAGACTAGTCAGCTATAGGGTGTTGTTGTTGCCTCTTGGATTGTAAATATTTTTTTTGTGGTGTCTTGTAGTACTTCTAGTTGTAACCTTTAGCCTTATCATCTTTTTGTTGATGATAATCTAATGTATGGACACTGTGACTTGTCATTGTTAAGGATCTTCTTTCCTTGAATTTCCAATTGCTCAAGTGTGAAATCCCCTATGTCTATTACTATATTTGTCAAATGATCTTCTAACTGATTCCCTTCCCTAAATACGTGTCCTATAGATTTCACACTTAGTTTTATATCGTACACATATCAAGAAAGTTATATCTAACAGCGTATGCAAGAAATATTTTAAATACTCGCTATACAATGACACATAAAAAATTAAACCGGTTTCCTATTAATTCACTGCCTAACAATCTAAATGAATTATTTTATTCCCATTTTCATTTTTTTATATTTAATTCTAGATCCTCATATGTCTCAAAATGAACCTATTTAATATTTTATGCACGATATGCTAGTGATCTACCTAAATGTAGTCTTAAATATTCTTGATTAAGGATCTAGAATTCTAAGAACATTGGGTTTCTTCTTACTTCTTTAAACACTAATTTTCCCTAAAGGTCATATCTCTCTTTGAAAAAGAACCAAAAACAATACTCAAGGTTTCACTGACAAAACTAACATACTAAAAAAATAACTAATATATATTAATCCTAATTTACAATTACAAAATCAAAAATATATAAAATTTACCTAGAATTCAAGAAATAAAAATGATCAAGTCAAATGACAGAGAAAAAAGTACTACCTAAATAATATAGAGACCCGAATAAAAAGATAAATGAAGTTCTCTTTTCCCACACCACACATAAAATCAAGCACAGTATCCAGTGCTAAAAAAAGAAATAAATGAGTAGGTTGAAAATAAAATATTCCCAAATTAAGAATTGGTATAAGGCTCATAATCACTCGGCGCAAAAGCTCTATCACAGTGATCCTTATCTCTCTCATGATATCCATCAGCAGCAGCAAAATTAGCAAGGGTAGGGGCAGGGGAAATATAAGTGTCATCATTCAACAACTCTACATAAGTTAGGCAAATTTTACACGTTAGATAACAATATCTTCCAAGAAAAAACCTCTAGTCTAACTTTGGAAGCTCATTTGTAGTGGAAGGTCTACAACTAACCCTTAACTGCAAGTCCAACATCCCAAAAAAATGGCCCAGAATTTTATTATTTATAGGATAGCACTCCTAGGTGCTCATAGAAATATTAGGACTCTCCAATTATTTCTTTTCTATTTAGACATCAGATGGTAGCGGTAGAGGCAAAGACATATTATCCTCCTCCTCATATAGACCCTAAGCATGATAAACTGAGTAAGAGAGCATCCAAAATAGAGACTCCTTTTCTAGAGTACTTCATCATGGCAAACATAATTTCGCCTACATTTTTCAGCTTCACTATCATTAAGATGCAAACTATGCAAACTTGGTATATAATGGCATCCGTGTGGTGAAAAAAAGGTATAAATATACCACATATTATCTTTAATCAACATGTAGACTCTCTAGTAAAGTAACTCATCTTTGAGTCTTATGTGTGTGTTGCTATCCCGATGCTTTCTATTTACTCGTGGAGAAGACTACGTAATTTATGCTTATTCAACTTTACAATCATTCCTCAGGGAAAGTCTCCTCATGGACTTATGAAGGAGCCAATTTACATTGGCATCTTTAATAAGACTCAGGTTGTACACTCTTTGATCAACAAATATAAAATGCAACCCAATTATATGCACCTTAGCTGGAATTGTGAAACTCATCTTGCAACCTAGATTCATTGATTTGCTCTTGATCAAACTAGTGATCATTGTAAAAATCAATGAGCCATTGTTTTTCTTCCGTTATCAATAAATTTTATCACAATATTTTCCTCGCTGGCTTTAGTATCAAATCTGGAGTGTGTGTTTGTTGTGAAGGGGCTTTACTACTTGATAATTTTCTACTTTTTTTACTCATTCTTAGTGACATTTTCAGTATTTTTGTCACTACCTGGGACTATCCCATAGTCGTAATACGGTTCTTAGAGTTCCAAGTTAACCCAAGCTAACTTATGGACGGACATAAGCTATGATTACTGTTAGAAAGTAACAGAATAATATGCAAAAGGTTAATAAATTAAACTAAAGCTAAATTGTATTAAAGTCAGGATTAATATTGTCTGAGATAATCAATAAAACTGAAATCATGTCTAACTATCTGTCTGTTTGAAAGCTTTTAAATCATGACGAGCTATAGGGACAGGTCCCCAACTAACTCTAACTGACTAAAATAATGTAAACTACTAGAAATAAATAAATAATAGACAGTCCTTGGTTAATAAGGACTCACCAAGTCTGCAACTGAGTTGAACAGGAACATGCTAAGCGCGGTCCAGTTGAAAGAGATAATATAGCACAAAGAAGTTTGTGTTCAGTACTTTGAATATACTCAATATGTGATATATATAAGACTAACTGGTATATAAGCGAAACATAAATGCATGAATAAGTAAACTGAATGCAAAACCAAATATAAACATGTACTGGATAGAGTGAATAGTTTAATACTGAACACCTGGTCAGGCAAACCTAAACTACATACAAATTGAAACTGAATTGAGGGATGTAAGAGCTAACAATAACCGATATTCACCAATCTAAGCTAATCAGAGTCAAACCTATAACCCCAGTTTGAAGGGTGTAAGTACCTTACCAAGGATACCAACATTTGCTAGCATGAATCCATTAAATTGATGTCCCAAAGGACTCGTATTTAATTACTCTACTGGTGGGTAACCGCTCATAACAAACGGTAAAACCATACTTTTAGAAAATAGGTACATCTACTAAAGGTATTAGACTTCTACTTATGGGTGAGACTTCATCCATGCATTCACTCGATACTATGTGCTATTCCCAATAGAATTGACACTAATAACTAATAACTGATATATTCTCAACATGATAATATTTTGAATTTAGTAACCAAAACTATGACTTAACCGGTCATAACATGAAAATTGAAATATGCATGACTATCGAGGTATTATGTGTTCATAACCCACTAGGTTTTACTAATGCAACTGAATAAGATGACACTTACGGAGCATTGTGAGGGGGATTTCACATTTTAAAACCAACAAACTCAACAACCAATCATGATTGGGAAATTTATGATTTTGAATAAGGTGATATCACAAATCTCAGAGAATAAAACATCCAAAAGAATTGGTTGCACACATAAACTGAGAGGATTAAGGAAACTCATATTTGACCCAATTCAAGAGGATGGGAAATTTTGCCTAAAATTTAAGAGTTCTTGGTATTCAATGGAAAGAAGGGATACATTGATGAAATCCCACTTACCTAAAGTAAATTACTTGACGAATTTCTTGGAACTTGTTCTTGAACTTAGAGAACCCTAGTTTGCTTTGGGAGAAGAAGGGAATCATTTTCATGCAAAGTGTAATGATTTTGGATTTTATAGAGTGATAGGGTAATTTAATCTCTAAATAACTGATGTTAGAGCGACCAAATGATGTGGGTTTAGGATAAAAGATAAATATTTATAAAAAATTACCGTTTAAAATAATTACAAGGATTTTTGGTTCTAGTCGACACGACTCACCTAATGACTCCTTACGACTGGCCATGAGTCATGGTATGAGTCATAAACTGAGGTCATAGGTCCTTTCTATTAAGGTAATAACCCTCTCCTAATGACTTGTCAGGTCAGATCATGAGTCGTTTGGAATAGTATTGATCTGAGACTTGTTTTCTGGATTCTTACTAGTATGGCAATGGGTCCACACAACGACTCATTATCATTGGCTCAAAATTTGAGACTTTCACTGTAGTGGCAGTGTCTCACACATAGTGACTCATTATATTTGGTAATGACTCACTGCAAGAGTCGTTGTCACTAGCAGTTTGACATGCCTTTAGGAAATTTTTTGTAACTTTTTACCACGACATCAAATTAAGGTGAGACTAGTTGCATTGGAAAGCTAATTTAATGGCATATTCTTTGATGAGTCTAGATCTTGAAAACTTGGGGTATTAAAATATCTTCCACTTGTGATCATTCATTCTCCAATGAAACTAACTAAGCTTAAATACTACAGAAAAGCTATGATTTTACAATGTAAATTTATAAGCTGAACCCATGAGCCAATATCTTAATCTATGACTGATGCATGAACTAAACTTTTGAATGAATGATATGACATGCACATAGTTGAATGGTTGAGATATAAATGATAAAATTAATTACTATATTAAGAGAAACTAATACCTCAAGTTGTGACTGAGTTTGAAGGGAAAAGGTAGAGGTAATTGGTCATCATATCTCCTTCTGCTTACTAAGTAGGCCCCTCAACTAACTGCTTTATCCATAGAACCTTTACTAAGGAAACCTCCTTATTCCTCATCCTACGAATATGATGATTAAGGATCTCAATTAGGACTTCTTTATAAGAGAGACTATTCTATATGCCAATTCTTTCTATAGGGACTATATGGTTTAGATCACCAATGCAATTCTCTAACAAAAAAAAATATGGAACACTAGGTGCACTGATGCTAACACTGCAGACATTTCCAACTAATAGGAAACGTTGCTATATCCTCTCAAAATCATATACAGACCAACGTAACGGAGACTAAGCTTCCCTTTCTTACCAAATCTTTTCACCCTTTTATGGCAAAATTTTCAAGTAAACAAAATCACTAACATAAAAATAAAGCTCCCTTCTCCTTACATCTGCATAGGATTTTTGATGGCTTTGGGCTATTTTTATCCTCTCTCTAATCAGCTTAACCTTTTTCATTACCTCAAGCACTGAATCTGGTCCTATCAGTTCAGCTTCACCAACCTCAAACTAGCCAATAGAAGATCAACACCTCCTACCATAAAGAGCCTCAAATGGGGCTATCTGGATACTGGAGTGATAGTTTTTATTGTATGCACATTCAATCAAAGGAAAGTGATCATCCCAACTACTATAGAAACCAAATAAACAAGCCCTCAATATGTCTTCTAAAGTCTATATGGTTCTCTCTCCCTGACCATTTGTCTGTTGGTAAAAAGTAATGCTGAGATGAACATAGGTATCAAGAAACCTCTAAAATTTCATCCAAAAATAAGAGGTAAATTTGGTACCTCTATCTAAGAAAATAGTCTATGAGACTCCATACAATTTCATGAATTCTCTTAGATATAGCCTAGCATAGTCTTCTGTAGAGTTTGAAATATTAATTTGAAGGAAATAAGATGGCTTAGTCATTCAGTCAATAATAATCCTAATTGAAACATGTTGACGACGAGTACAATGAAACCTATGATAAGCCCATATTTACCACTTCCCACTTCTAAGTGGGGATGCTAAATTCCTGAAGCATACTACTAGGCCTCTGGTGCTCAACATTAACCTCCTGACAATTTGGACACTTCTCCACAAATTCCACATTATCATTTTTCATACGATTCCACCAATAGAATTTTCGTAAATTACGGTATAGCTTAGTGGATTCTTGATAAATAAAATATTATGAACCATGAGACTTTTCTAACATCAGCTACATCAAATCATCCACATACAGTAGGCATAACATGCCCTGATAAGGAAGTATGACATCTCCCCCTTCGAAGAAAACCTTAACCTTCTGATCCTAAATTGCCTCTTTCAACTAAAAAAAATAGGATCACTATCTTGTTTTTCCTTTACCTTGCAACCAAAAGAGGATTTCGATCAATTTTGAATTTATACACTACATTCGACAGAATTAACCAACCAAACTCTCAATCTAGCAAGCTGCCTAACCTTACTTAATAACTATCCTTAGCATGAGCAACACTACTCATAGATAATCTACTTAGGGCATCGACCGTAACATTAGCCGTACCCAGGTGATACAACACACTTATATCATAATGCTTCAATAAATCTATCCACCTTCTTTGATGAAGATTTATATATTTCTGACCTAAAACATACTACAGGCCCTTGTGATCAGTGAGCACATTAACAAGAACCCAATAGAGGTAGTGCCTCCAAATTATTAAGGCTAAGGCAAATACTGCTAGTTCATGATCATGAGTTAGGTAGTTCATATCATGAGGCTTGATTTGTCTAAAGGAATATTCTATAAATTTACTTCTCTGCATCAACACACAACAAAAGACAACCCTGGAAGCATAATAATAGACCATAAAACCATCTGAACCCTTTTGCAGAGTAAAAACTGAAGCAAAGCTGAGTTGATTCTTCAACTCCTAAAAGCTCTTCTCGCAAGGATTGGACCACTATAATTTACCTTCTTATGATTTAGTATGGACATAGGAAATTTAATATAAAAAATCCTTCAAAAAAATATCTATAGTAACAGGCCATGACCAAGAAACTCCTAATATTTGATGGAGTGATGGGTCTAAGCCACCTCTTTACTGCTTTGGTTCTTTGAGGATTAATTCAAATGCATTTATTGAAAATATCCTAACCAAGAAAAGTTACTAATTCCAGCCAAAATTCACACTTATTGAACATATTAATATTTGATGATCCATAAGAGTCTGCAAAACAATCTTTAAATGGTCAACGTTCTCACTTTTACTATAGGAACAGATGAGAATGTCATCCAGGAAGACTATGACGAATATGTTCAAGTATTGATTGAACACCCTATTCATCATGTCCATAAAGGCTACAAAAGTATTTGTTAGTCCAAAATACATAACTACAAATTCATAGTGACCATACTGAGTTCTGAAGGCTGTATTTGAAATGTCACATTCCTAAACTCTAAGTTGATGATAGCCGAATCTGAGGTCTATTTGAGAGAAATAATTTACACCTTGATGTTTTTTGAAGTATTCATTAATCTTTGGGATAGGATACTTATTGTTGATTGCGACTTTGTTCCATTGATGGTAGTCGATGCACATTCTAAGAGAACTATATTTCTTGCGAATGAAAAGAAATAGAGCATTCCATAAAAAGACACTAGGCCTAATGAAACCCTTATATAAGAGGTCTTTCAACTATTCATTCAAATCCTTAAACTCGACAAAAGCCATTGCGTAAGGTAGAATTGATATATGCTGGGTATCTGGAAGGAGATCTATTTCAAAGTCAATTTTCTTCTTGGGAGGGGCTTCGAGAATATCTTTAGGAAATACATCTGGGAATTCATTCACTATTAGAATTGACTAAAGACATAGAGTTTGGACCTTTATTCCTTAACTCAAACGAGATGACAGATGCACCTATTTGAAATTATTTTACCTTTCAGGAAAGAAACAAACTGACCCATAGGCACTGAGAGGCTACTCCTCCATTATAAGAATTGCTCATTAGGGAAATAAAACTGGACAATTCTATCTCTACAGTTAACTGAGGCATAACAAGAGTGGAGAAAATCCATGCCATAAATAACATCAAAATCACTCATCTCTATCTCAATAAAATTAGCTAAAGTAACCTTCTAGGATACTGTGTCTGGGAAATTTTATATACTCATCTAGCCATGATAGAAGTACTGACTGGAGTAGAAATTGAGAAGGGCTCTTCTAAGATTTCAAGACTGGCGCCAAAGTTTACTGATATGTAGGGAGTTGTGATAAAAAGTGTGGGTCTGGGATCTCATTATGCATACACAAGAAGATGAATAGTAACAACATCAAGAGAACCCTCCTGATCCTATCATGTTTGATGGCCATAAAGTCAATTCTAACACTATCCACTAGTGGTACTAGAAGTGTCACCCTGCTGCATCCGTTGACCTACTAGAATTTATAAGGATTTAGCTGGTCCTTACCGACAAAAATCCTTACCCGTCTGCACAACAACTGGGTAATCCCTTATTTTGTGGCCTGACTTTCCATGCCCAACATAAGCTTTACTACAAACTATGCACTCACCCTTCTAGTTCTTAGCACATCACCTATAAACTGGGTTAGTGTGACTACTATTCATACTACCCTAAGACTTAGAGTTTGACGCTCTACCAAGAATATCCTATCTTAACCTAGACACTGAGCACTAGAAAAACTTAAATGTATATGATTTTGGTATCCTGAGAAAAGTCATGTCATTCAGAGCTATCCCGTGAGATGATAGATGTTGTTTTTTTACCCCATTTATGCATATAGTTTCAAGGAACCATCAAGAGTCCACTGAATTAAAAACAAACATAACATTGCTACCTTATTATACAACTTGGATAATCAATCTGAATCTGAACCTTATTTTACCTTAGTTAAGGTCATAAATTTATTATATTTACTTGTACCATATTGAGAATATTTGTTCTTTCTATAGTAAATCTAGGATTCACCTTCTGCATTTCACTTTTTTTACTTGTCATCATTACTATTACTTTTATTAGAAAAAAACAACAAAGCCCGAGAAGAAAGTGTGTTAGAAACATTTAAATTATTATAAGTAATATACTGTTGTGTCTATTTTAATATTTTATGTCTTAGTATTATACGACTTGACATAAAGTTAAGAAGATTAAAATTAATTTTAAATTAGTTTACATGTGTTGCCATAAACTAAAGGTGCATAATATACCACAAACACTCTGGCAATCCTATGCGGGAGTGTAAAATTAAAATATTGTAGTAATTACAAACTTAACAAGTATAGAAAGTGTAATAATCATCTGTCCATCGGTTTTGGACATGGTAATTGGTCTCCAGAAGGAGTCTAGACATTACTCATAGCATAAGCAAATTTTGGGATTTGAGTTATGGCCAATATCCATTGTATTATCATGATATCAAAATCATGTATTATCATGATATCAAAATCATACACATTCAATATTTTATTTAACCAATGATGCGGCTGGGGATGAAGATTTCTAGAAAAACTGAGAACGGTTCCCACCATTTAACCTCTACTGAGAGAAATTTAAACTGTCGATCCTCGCCCTCCTAGTTTCCTTATCCTTCTCCTTTATCTTCTATTTGTTAATCTATTGAGCATGAATAATTAATCTAGAGAGTTTGATATCCTTAATCAACATAGCCATCCTTCACTCCTTGAATACATCCTAAAGAACACCATATGAAAATTTGCTCATTTATGCCCTAGAATCAGCCACCTTATTTGAGGCATTCATCACCAATTGAGTAAAGTTGAGTGAATACTCGTTAACACTTATACTACCCTACTTTAAGTTGATAAACTATTGCACCTTTGCTTTCCTTATATAAAGTGGTAAGAACCTATCTAGAAAAGTGGAAATAAATTAATCCAACTCCATAAGCCCTACATTGGTACCTCTATACTTCTTCCATTACTTAACACAAGTGTGATCCACTAAATATAATAAGTTCATAGCTAAGTCAGCACTTTCACTTGAAGTGACACACATTATCTCAGTCACATTCTACACACTATCCAAAACTCTTGTGGATCCTCTTCAGGCATGGAACTAAAGAACACTTGGGGATTCATTCGAGTGAAGACCAGAATCCTTGTTGTTGTCGTATTTTACTAATGGTTTGGCTGAGGAAACAACTTTCGGATTATTTTAAGAAGCCATAGATTAGGCTAATTTAATAAAAGCAATCCTAAATTCTGCATGAGAGACATTCTTATTCAGAGGGTCTTTGGAAATAGGCGGTGGTGCTGGATGGTCCCTATTCCTCTTCCATTAGCCCTTGTAGGAGGCATTTTTTATTACCTAGAAGAGGATGAGTTATAAGAATAAACTTAATAATGTTTACTCTTTATCACACAAAATGAATCATGAAATATGTGAGTATTTTCTAAAATATTTCATACCCTCTCGCCCATAAGTGTGGTGTGCTTGACACCTATGAACAAGATTCTACTTAATGCAACTTCCAGATACCCTAGGATAATTTAAACCTTGTGCTATGATACCAAGTTTGTAACATCTCGGTAATACCCCTTAGATGCAACATGGTGCTTATTGTCATAAATGACCCCAAGCTAACCTATGGCTTAACATAAGATATGATTACTAAAGAAAAGTAACATAATACTAAGAAGAAAGAACTGAAATAAACTAATGTTGAATTGTAATAAAGTTAAAAGTAATACTATCTGAGATAGTCAGTGAAACTAAAAACAAATATCTAACTATCTATCAGTCTGAAAGCGTCTAAATCATGATGAGCTATTGTGATAGGTGTCCAACTAACTCTAAATGACTAAAATAATGTAAAATACTAGAAATAAAAAAATGATATCTAGTCCTTAACTGATGAGGACTCACCAAGGTTGTGTGTGAGTAGAATAGAAATGTTCTTAGTGTTGTTTGAGTATTGAGCATCCTAACCTATATTATGGGACAATATCACGCAAAAAAGTATACAATCAGTACTTTGAATGTACTGAGTAGAGAGATGGTGAAGACTAACTTGTATATAAGCAAAACCTAAATACATGAAAATGTAAACTTAATTCAAGAACAAGTGTAGGCATGTATAGGATAGATTAAATAACTAAATACTGAACACTTGGGCGGGCAAACCTGAACTGAACTAAAACAAAAACTGAACTGAAGTCTATGGGAGCTAACAACAATTGATGTGCCCTAATCTAAGCTAGGGGTCCAACCTATAATCCAGTTGGAAGGGTGTCAGCACCTTTCTAAGGGTACCAAGACTGGCTAGCGTGGATTCACTAAATGGATGTCCTGGATGACTAGGGTGTTTGTCCTCTACTGGCGGGTGACCCCTTATAGCATACAATAGTGTTGTAGTTCTAGAACTTAGGGATTTCTAAGAAAGGTCCCATCCCTCAGCTAGTGGATAATCCGTCATCCTTGCATTGACTTAATGCTAAGTACAACTCCTAAATAAACTGACACAAATAACTGATAACTACTTAACATAATCGAATAAATGATATATGCTCAACATGATAATATTCTGAATTTGGCTACATAAAGTTATATAAATGGCTCATAACATGAAAAGTGATATATGCATGACTATCTAGGTATCGGGTGTTCATAACCCATCAAATTTGACTGATTTAACTGAATATAATGACACTTACAAAGCATGGTAAAGAAGATTTCACAATTAAAAACCAACAAACTCAATATCTTTTCTTGGTAGGGAAATTCCTAATTTTTAACTTGGGGAGATCACTAATCTTAGGTAAAAAACAAACTTATGATTTTGTTACACAGATAAACTGAGTAGTGTAAGGAATATCATTTTTGACCTGACACCTAATTCATAGGGAAGGGAATTTTTTCTTGAGGTTTAAGATTTCATGTGACTCAATGGGTGGAAGGGACATATTGATGAAATCCCACATACCTGGAGTAAATTCTCTAGGGAATTGTTGTAAACTAGTAATTAAACTTAGAGAGCCCTAGTTTCCTTTGAAGTAGAAGAGAATCCCTACTTTTTTCTAAGTGTAATGATTTTTGAGATTATCGAGTGTTAGGTAACTTTAATCCCTTAATAACTGATATTTGAGGTCCCAAATGACATGGGCTTGGGATTAAAAAAGGAGATTTACTAAAAAAACCTTTTGAAATTATATAAGGATTTTTGAATCAAATCATCAATAATCACCCAGCCACTCATTACAACTGGTGACGAGTCATGGTCTGAGTCATGAATTGAGGCATTGAGGTCTTAGGTCCTTTCTATTATGGACATGACTCCCGTCCTAACGACTTATTAGGTTAGATCATGAGTTATTACAAGTACTCGTAATAGTATCTATTTTTGAATCTTTTACTGGTGTGGAAACCAGTCCACTCAAGAATTCGTTATACCTCATAACAAGACATAAGCTGGACTCATTTTCACTAGGTTACAATCTGAGACCCTCACTAGAATGGCAAGAACTCACATGTAATGAGTCGTTACATATAGTAATGACTCATCGTCAGAGTCGTTCTCATTGGAAATTTGTTAGTCCCTGAGGAATTTTCTTGTAATTTTTTGCCATAACATTAGATTAAGGCAAGACTAGTGGCATTGAAAACTTAATTTAATGACTTATTCCTTGACGGGTCTAGGGCTGGAAAACTTGGGGTCTTATAGTTTGTAACACCTCGAGTTTGTGAACCAGAATGCTACACGGTGCTCATGACCCGGAAGTACCACAAGCTAACCCATGACTGATATCTGTACCTATATACTACATAATATATCATAAAATGCGGAAACATGAACATAAAAGGCCATAAGGTTCAAACTAAATAAACGTATGATAACAAAATGTTTGAGAAAGGTATAACAATGCCAAAACAAGTCATAAATACTAAAAATAATGAGATCTGAATATCAAATCTGACATCTAGTCTGAAAGCCTCTAACTGAACTGAATAAGGAGTTGAAGGAACATGTCTTCGACTAACTCCATCTAGAAACTAAATAGTAAATGTAGCAATAATCATATCATCCTCGAATGAGAAGGACTTACTGCAAACTCTGAATACTGGAATGCTACTACTGATCTGGAGCTCGTGCCTCTAAACCTATGGTGAACAAAATAGAAAGCACCATAGAACAAATACGTCAGTACGTCTGAATGCACTGAGTATACGAGTGAGGTAGGCTAAATGAAAAGGGTTATATGTATGAAAAATACTAAATAATATGAAGGTGAGAATACATACATGCATACATAACTATAACTGAACTCATGGAGATACTGACTACTGAGTCTAAATGCTGACAACATGAGTGTACTGATACTGAGATACTGAATAGATGAACGACTATTTCTGACAGTTTGAATTATGAAGAACTGGTCTGGTTTATTGTGTCTGACAGTCCTAAAGCTGAATACTGATATCATGAATTCTGATAACTGATATGACTAATACATGAGTTCAAAAAATTAATATAACTGATATAACTGTGATGTGGCCTACCCGATGTAACTAATACTGAGAGACTGTATCAGATAGACTAAGTTCTGATGGAACCATCTGAGTTCTGATACTGCTTCACTATAGTTGAGATTAGTCCTTTCTAATGGGTAATCTTGAAGTCTATTTATAATGATAAGGATTGATTGTCTCTAACAGTGCTGAATCTGTACTACTGAACTGAGTTGATTGTATCTGACAGTTCTAAATCTATAACAAAAACTATGGGATGTGTTCATCTAACTGACATGCCCCAAACTAAGCTGACTGGGGTCCAATCTCTGCCCTGACTAAAAGAGTGTCAGTACTACGTCACCAATAAAGGCATCTACTATGGAGTCAGTCTAATCTAGTGGGTGACTCCTGGGATTGGTCCTATACATGTAAATGTGCTAACGGGTGACATCTGAGTATGTCAATCCTATCTAACGGGTGACATCTCGTACCTACATTGGATACATAGTTCTGGAACTTAGGAATTGCTTCTAGGAATCTCAGTCCTATTCTAATGGGTGAGCCCCCATCCCTAGGTTTACTTGGTGTTGAATTCTACTCCCATCTAAAAGACACTGAAATGAATAACTAGGCTAAACTAAATAACTTAATTGAAATAATTTGATAAACCGATATTGATTATGAACTAAAAATACTTGTATTATTTAGTGGATTTTAAACTGAGTTTACTAGACTCTGATGATGGATGGAATATAATGAGTTCTGAGGACTGATTAATAGTACTGAAGTTACTGAAATTTAATGTGATTGCTGAGGTTACTGAGCACTGAGATTACTGAGAATACTGAACTACTGAGATTACTGAGTTTTTCTGAGTTACATGACTGACTGATTTCTATAGATCATGGGTTGACTGAGAGTATCGTGAAAATATGACATAACTCTAGGCAAACAACTATTTTTCAGGTACAAGAACCCCCAGGACTCGATGGAAGGAAAATGACACATGACTGAATTGATCATAAGAGTAGAGTCCATAATCCACAATATCATAAATAAGGGATTTCATACTAAGCATGGTTCTCAACAATCTATTTCATGGAAGGGAATTTCATACAACATATATATACTTGCACAACTTTCAATATCAGGCTCATTACATATTACAACCACAATCCATAATATCATAACTTGGTGAATTTCATGAAGTACATGGGTATTCTACATCTTGTACATGAGTGGGTTTTGCAAGTAAGAACAGCATAATTCCATAAGACTAGTTCATGAGTAATCCAACAGTGTTCACAAGACACATTATCAACATGGATGACATTGAATCATAGAGGCCTATCATGAATCCTTCACTTAGTCACAATTTAGCTATAATGCATGATTTCTAGCCTCTTAGGTATTTTATCAAACACCTTACATGCACAACTTAGGCATAGGTGTAAATCATATAATTAATCATTATAAATAATCAAACTTACATGTTTTCACTCATATGATGTTATAGATTCATAATAACACATAAAGAATCTATATTGGCATCATTCAACACATAAACATGATCAACAATCCATTCATAACATGAAAACCATAATATATAGTTTTAGAAAAAAAAAGGGTTCTTAAACTTCATGAATGAAAGGAGTCCATAAATGAACACACACATACCTTAGAAAGGAAACCTTGATGATTCTCTAGAGAGTTCTTAGATTGAGAAACTTAATTCATGATTATCTTGGAAAAAGGCTTGAAGCATGCTTTTGAGAGATGAGTTTGATGGAAACCCTAATCCTGTGGTTGAGAGTATAAGAGAGGGGTTTTAAGATGCTTTACTGAAGAAAAATGGGAAAAATTATGCCTCTTTAGGGTTATAAGTCCTGGAAGGTGAAACAAAAGACCAAAATACCCTTATGAAATAATTTCCCAATTGATGAAAATCATAGATGACGACCTTCTTGATAGGGCATCACAAATGTGATAAGCTATAATGAATGTCATCACCTAGGGGCTGGTTTCTGCCTAAGGCTGATGACCTTCGTGATAGGGTGTCAAAAATATGATAAGAAATCATGAATGTCGTTACGTAGGAGATGGTTTCTACAAAAGGCTGACGACCTTCGGTATAGGGCATCACAAATGTGATAAGCTATCACGAATGTCGTCACACTATTTTCAGCCTAACATGTTGGAGTAAAATAGGCATAACTCCTTGCTCCTATATCGAATATAGGCAAAATTGATATCGTTGGAAAGATAATTCAAGTATATTTCATTTGATATTTAGTAAACCACCCAGTTCATGATATACAATAAGTTATGATCGATTGAAGTTGACCCAAGTTTTGACGCTCACTAATACTTGAACGATAGGAAAGCTTTCAACTTGTACTTGAGTTAGGGGACCTCTATGATCTAAATTCATGCTCAAATAGATTTTCACACTAAATAATTTATTAACATACTAAATTTATATAGGATTTGAGGCTTTTGAAACATCCACGCATAGGAATACTGATTTTCATTCTAGTTCAAAATGTGGGGTATTACATAGTTTTTTCCTTTCGTCTTATTTTTCTTTGATCTTATATTAGTTCCTTAAAAAATATAAAATATACAAATCATAAAAAGTGGCAAGTAAATAAAGTGAAAAAGGAGTAAAACCTTTTAACAACTCTCTCTCTATCATTATGGATAAGTTTTATGTTTGAAAATTAGGATAAGATTTTCCCTGGATATGAAGTTTATAATTTTAGGCTAGGCTGGACTTGAATATAATCTAAGTGAGGCATGGTCTAGATCAATCTAGGAATACGATAGGTAAATTCTATAGTATTGGACTTCATTTTATGTTATTTAAGATGATAGGTAATCTATAGCACTTTTTTGGAATTTAATTTGGGAGAGTATAACTCTAAAATATATATTGTCATGAAGGGTTGCTCAGAATGTTGTGGGTTGATAGTGTTTGTGAAAAAAGGATATTTGGGAGACTGAATGACATTTTTCCTTTCCCATGTCGCTATAGAGATATGATGAATGTGATCAAACTTGGAATTATTCCCACTATAGCAACTCCAAATATCACTGTAGCGATGTATATTGCTTTAGCAATGTAAATTGTTGATTAAAACATAACTTACTAAAAAAGGTTCATTATTCTAAGAATATGGTTTTGTAAAAAGATAGGTAATTTTGGGTGATTTCAACATAATTTCCTCTTATATTGTCTTTATGGTAAGTAATCATTCCCGATTAAATAGTATTTTGATTAAGTAACCTTAGAATCACTAGTTTATATATTATTTGGTAGGGTTTTGTCTTGTAATAACTGATTTCTTGGTGCAAAGGGGTTTATATGGAATCCCTTGGGGTTCTAGTTATTTATTAATAATTTACATTTTTCAAGTTATTAATTCACTAAAGTAACCATGAATTGATAGATTTTAGAGGAATTATGGTACAAAAAGCCCTAAAATAGTGGACGTATAATCACAAACTTAGACTTAGGGGTTGGTATTGGGTTTAATCCTTAATAGTATACGTAATTAGGTTGATTATGTGGTTTATTTGTATTGCTTGATCGAAACCAAGCGGATTTTGCACGAAAAGGCAAGGATCAAGCCTGGTTGAGTGGTCCAAGCTTAGATTAAGGTAGGTAATAGTTATGTAATTTTATCCAATATATGTTATGTGTGCATATTAATTGTTAGTATTTTTAGTTCTAACATTTAAAATTCAATTTATTTCTTCTATATCTAGCATGAGAACCCTAGGGTTCTGCTAATGACGATTGCCACGTAGGCCATTGGCCAGCTTCGAATAATGGTTGGGCTATCATCTACCTTTCAATCCTCCCCACTAATAGATTTATTTTTTTATCCTTTTAATTCTAGTTAACCAATAACTTATCGATTGGATTATGCTAATGTTTTAGTCCAAAAACATTGGATTCCTCGTTTGTAATACTGAAGGGTAGTGACCAAATTTTGATAAAACTAATTCAAATTGTCAATGGACTGCCTAATGTTGATTGGGTTGAAGAAGAGGTCACACGAATGAATAATTTTGAATTCTTGCAATATTCTATTATAGGAAAGTTTTCACAAAGGTAGCTAGAACAAGTTCGAATTCTTGCAATATACTGTTGTATGAAAGTTTTCACAAGGGTGGTTGGAACTTAATGTCCTAAGGAAAAATCTAACATCACAGTTTGGTATTGTAGGCGGTTATCAGATTTTTATAAGGGATAGGCATACAATGATATGGTGTTACTTGGATGTATTTATCATCAATATCTTATCAAAGAATGTTTATTATGTGAATAATAAATATAGATAACTTTTCCTATAAGACCTCGCATATATGATCGAAATTTTAGAGTTGATGCATAGAAAACTCAAGTAGTGACTTGGATTTCTTTTTCTAATCTATTACCCATCTACTTTATGAAAGAAGATTTTGTATCATAAGCATCCTCTATTAGGAATCCCTTATACCGATACTTGACTGCAGTTCATAAGACTAGGCCAAATTATATAAGGGTGAAGGTACAAGTTCACCTTGTTGCTGATTTGCCAAAATTTATATTAATGGGCATAGTGGATAAACCTAATGAACCAAAACATACAACTAATTTAAGCATTTAACATGATGCTTTGCCAAAAAGCTATAAGTGATGTCGATTACTAGAACATAATGATTAGGGATGAGAAGATCAAATACTAATTTAAGGACTTATAAGGGAGCATAAGAACAAGAACGTAAGGATTTGAATGATTGTGATAGGGATCTTAGTGCTATTACAAATGCCTTCCCTCCAAGAACTCTGTCCAGTGATAGAGTAGTTGGAGATCAAAATAATTAGGCCATTGTGGAGAGTAGAAAACCTACCAAATAAAGATAAAGAGTTAAAAAAGGTCAAAATAGTATAATAAAAGCATCTGGACAGGAAAAAAAGAGTGTTAACAAAGGGAAAACAAGTCCAACAAAAGAAGGCATGATCATATCCAACAATTTGAGTCTCTAAAAGATGAAACAAAGTAGGGACATGAGAAACATACTATAATTAATCCGACAAGGATCAATTTAGTACTTAAAAATAACATAACAACAAACAACAACACTGGCAACACTAGGACTTTAGTACAAAAAGCTTTTCATAATAGTCCTAAATGGGATGACAGAGTTGATAGAAAAGTTGAAGAACAAGTGAAAGTTGAGTCCATGGAGAAATTATAATTAGATATTATTCAAATTTGTCAAGCATAGGGAAAATAAAGGTCTTGTAAGGTTTCAAGCATTACAACTATATTACAACAACAAAGTAGTTGTGAAGGTCCATTGCATGGTGTTAAAAAGGGACAACTAGTAATAGACAAGTCTAGTAGGTCTTCAAATTTTTATATGGCACAACATCAAATAAAAGTATGAGGGGGTCAAGAGATGGAATCAGTAATTATAGAGGAAAAAAAATCTTATAGAGTCTCAGATTATGTAGGCTTTAGTAGTAGTTAAGTTCCACCAGCCCTTGCAAATAGATATTCCTTGTATTGATAAGTTAATTGGGCATGCAACTAAACTCCCTTAATTAAATTATAGTGATGACATAGGGGATTAATGATGTGTTTTAAATTTTGATAAATGAGTGTTAATTAAAGGTAATTATGCATCACCATCACAAGTCTTGTATGACTGTATATCATATATGTTAAGAGAGTTAATTCTAGTAAACAATAATAGTGATTCTAATCCAAATGAGGGACTTGAATTAGTTAAATATCAAGAATAAGATGACAATCATAAGATTATGCTCTAATTTTTCAAATATTAATGTCACGACCCAAGACTACCCCTAGTCATAAAATAATACTCAAAGTCACAGGTAACCCCAAGCTAACCCATGACCTGGCATAACAATAAAAATACTGAAGAGATAATACACTAAGTGGAAGGAGAAATGTAATAATCTAGTAATAATGATAACAGAATCAATACTAAATTAAAATATCAGAACTAGAACTATCTAATAAAGCCCAACATAAATAAAATGAACTATCTGTATGTCTTAAAGCCTCTACTCATATGATTTGTTGGGACGTGCCCCCAACTATATCCAAATGATTGATACTAAAATAATAATAAAACTAAATACTTGTAACTATCCTTTGAATGATGAAGACTCACCAAATACCACTGCCGAAAGTGGTATCGAGCCATACTAAGTGTGATATGGATGTTATGCATCGAAACCTATATTATAAGACAATGTAGTGCTAGAAAACTATGTGATTAGTACTTTGTATTTACTAAGTATGGAAGGTGGAAAATCTAATTAATTTAAGCTGAAAACAGATGCATAAAACATGGTGAAATAATGCAATACAAAGTACAAGCATATACTAAAGGGAAACTAAAAAACTAAATATGAGGTCATGTAAAAATCCTAAACTAAATCATAAACAGTGGAATGTGAGAGCTAAAAATAACTAATGTACCCATTATGAATAAATAGGGGTATAACGTATAACCCACTAGGATGGGTGTCTAATACCTTACCAAAGGTATGAACACTTGTACCCATTATGAATAAATAGGGGTATAACATATAACCCACTAGGATGGGTGTCTAATACCTTACCAAAGGTATGAACACTGCTGGCATAGATCTACTAAATTGGTGTTAGAAAGTATTAGGGTGTTAGTCCTCAAATTTAGGGTCACCCTTTATAACCTATGGTGGCAAGGACTTCTTCAAAAGGTCTCAGTCCTAACTGACGGGTGAGACTTCTTCCCTGCATTCATTAGGTCCTAAGTACCACTCCGAACTAAATAACACTGATAACTAAAAAATTCACAATATAATTATATTCTTAAATATCAACAATGGATAATTCAAAGTGCTCAAGAACATATAGGTTGATATATCCATATATTCCTATGTATTGTGTGTTCATAACCCTCCAACTCTAAATAAGACAATATTAAGTTGACCATCTTGAGAAATTTCATAATTCAACCCTTAAACTTAACAATTTCTCAATATAAAAGGGAATTCATGATTATGAATATGGGAAGATGCAAATCGTATTGGAAAATATGTACTTATGATATAGTTACAAGGGTAAACTAAGAAAATTAAGAAAACTCATATTTGTTATGGAAGCCAAAACATGAAGGGGAATCAAACAATAGAATTTGAGTAGTTTTTGGTACTCAATGGGTGGAAGGAACCCATTAATGACAATCAGAATACTTGGAGATAAAATCCTTGGAAACATTATTGGAATTCTTGCTTAAAGTTGAGGAACCATAATTTTCCTTTGGAGAAAAGAGAATCACCCCTTTTCTAAGTTTCAATTGAATTAATGATTTAATGAGGAATTTGGGGCATTTTACCGTTATATTCCAACCTTTGGAAAGACTAAACTACGTGGGCTAGGTTTTAAGAGAGTGGGAAAAGACCAAACAACCCTTCTAAAAACATTTAGAATTTTTTTTTGAATCGGTCGTAACAGCTTGGAGAATGACTTATTGGGTCTGATCACGAGTCATGGCCTGGAGTCATGATCAAAGGAGCAAGGATTTTATTCCTTGCTATTATGATGATGGTTCTACCTTACAACTCATTTATACTGATAGCGAGTATTATGCTGGAATCGCCATCTCTTTATTAAAATCTTTGGTTCCTCACTGTCGTGATAGTAAGTCTTTATCATGACTTATTGTGTCCTGACAATGAGTCATTATCACTAGCAGTTTGCAAAGCCTTAAAAAGAATTTCCATAGTATTTTACCATGATATTGGATTTAGTCTAGACAAATGGCATTTGAAAGATTTTATTATGATGAAGGGTCCACTTTACGACTCATTTATACTGATAATAAGTGGTATGCTCTACTCGTCCTCACTTTACTAAAATATTTGTTTCCTCACTGACGTGACAATGAGTCTTCATCATGACTCATTATGTCCTGATAATGAGTCATTATCACTGGCAGTTTGACAGATCCTACGAATTTTTTTTATAAATATTTACCACGATATTGGATTTAGTTGAGACTAATGGAATTTGAAAGCTAATTTAATTGTCTATCCCTTGGTGGGTCAAGAGCTCATAAACTTAGGGTATTATGAAAATTCTTGATCTTTGAGCTTACTATGCTTTTAATAACGCATCATATGAGTCTTATGGTATTGGTACGAGTCAGGTGATCCAGATTATTTGGTTTCCAATTAATGGTGGTTGGGGTTTTTTTATGGTTACGATTTGGTGGTATGAGTCATTAGTAGTGGTGACGCGTGGTTAGGGGAATCCTTAAACAAATTATTAATGTAGTGATTTGACTTAGCTGTAATTAGGAGTGGCTCACTAAGAGCCTTGAGGATGGATTCTGTGTGGTGGGGTTGAGTTGTATGTTGTCCAATGTCTAATCCTTGGGGTTATATCATGCATACAATTAAACCATATAAGTCATATGTTCAGGTCATGATTGGTAATCATGGATTCATATGGTGACAGTATATAGTTGCCCAAATCACTGTCTTAGTAATGACTTAAGGCTATGATTCGTATGTTGGGGTCACGAGTCAAGGGGTCGACTCGTAACCAAATGTGGCATTTTTACAATTTTTAGCTTAGGGCACTTTGGACATTTCTCACTTAAAACCTTTAAGAACCCACATCCCTACCACACATTTACGTCATTCATTCCACACTTCACAATATTAAACATCCTCTTTACTCTCTCAAAATCCCCATAGGCATAATTGGCTAGGCTTTCTCCAGAGTGGTCATCTAAGGGCTTAAGGATCAGTTTTCTCTCTGTGAATCTTTGTAATTAAGGCATATGATTCATTGCTCATTGTTAGTTTACTAAAAGCGTATTTTTTGAGCTTTGTTAGTGAATTGTTAATGGTGGTTTTAAAACCAAGGTTGAGCGGTTTGAATGCATATTATTTAATATTATTTTCTATGTTTTAAATTCTGACTATGATGTTTTTAACTATGTTTTCCACATGTGGATAGTTAGGAGTAATGATTTAATTAAGTAGTCATGGTTGAACACTAAATTTGATCATTTTACCTTAGATAATGGTATGCCCTCAACATGTATGTGAAATCATCAATGAGAATGATTTTGCTACATAGTTTAATTATTCTTGGAGGCCTTGTATTTCATAAATGGTTAAATAAACATGAATTGATTTTGTTTGGGTTCATATGGTTTTTGAAAGGCCTTGGTGGCCATGGTTTGATTATAAATGATTTTTATTAATCTAAAATGATGGAGTCTAATTTTGTCTAATAGTTTAGATAGCTTAAGGTAATAGACTTGGAAACTGTAATTTTTGTAAGACTATACAAATGGTTAATGCCTGATTAAAAGACTCCTTTGTAAATGTTTGGGAATGCATAAATAATTTAGTATAGGCTTAAAGTGGGTTGAGTAGAAAATCTGTGGAAGGTGGGAGTCTCGGTGAGGCCGACACTACAAATTCATGTTTACAATACGAGGGTGGTCTTCAAGATCGTGTGCATGATGTCATACTTTATATTTTTTAGATGTACTTGTCATCACATGTTCTTTTCTTTGGCCGTGTGGCTAACATGCACTAGGGCCCTTTCAGCAGGGGGAGCTAGTAAAATCCCCACAAATTTCTAAGCTGAACTTAGTCTTTTAAGCTTGCTAAGGGGCTCTATACTTAGAAAATTATAGCTAAGTATTCAGACTTAGTGTTATTTTGGCCTTAGTAAGTAGGAAACTCTATTTCACAACTCTTATGACCTTAAAGTATCGATATTTAGATTGATTATTGATCAACATGTGCATAATCATGTAAAAATCAAGATGCTTTATCATTTACAAGTAGTGAACAATAATCATTTCAAATTCATGCTCTCTTTTGTTGGTCACAACATAATATGGGGTATCAAAACATTATCATGGAAACTTGAAAGAAATATATCATTCATATTTATCAACTTTCATGGAAAATATCAACTCATATATGCATGGTTTCAACCATTGAAGTGTATAGGCAAATAATTCCCATGACATTCAAAAAAATGACGTAGAAATCATATTAAAAGCAAGCTATTAGCATTTTATTGAAAAGCCCCATATAAAAGCAAGCATGTTCATAAAACTAAACCCATCAGATTTTAGGATAACCCCACGTACCTCGATTACTATGAATATTAGGTGCTTCTTGAAGCCTACATTGAGAGGATTCAAAATATACAATTAGTTTCTAAAACCCCCGATTGAATCTTGAGTTTCTTGGGTTTTTATTTTGAAACCCTAAGGAGAATTATTGAGCAATTTTGATGAATGAAGGTGTATTTTGGGGTCTTTTGGAACTGAATTTCGTGTTTAGGGCTAAATAATGGTGGGAAAAGAACTATTTTGCCCCAAAAATGGAGTGTTTAAGTCACTTGAAACCTTTACATAGGCGCCGCCTATGCTATCTCCTATGTTTACATAGGAGCCACCTATGCTATCGGCTATCTTTACATAGGCTTCGCCTATGCTATCGCCTATGCTTTCCAGTGGCCATGTGCGATTGGTTAGGCGATGCATATTACTTTGAAAGGCCATAACTTCTTGCTCGGGTGCTGGATTTTAGCAAAATTGGTATCGTTGGAAAGCTAACTCAAACATCTATCAATTTACACATATTAGGCTCTCTAATTCAACATATAAAAAGAGTCATGGTTGATATAAATTGAAACAAATTATAATGTCCACTTAAACATAATCAATCGAAGTAGTTTTCAACTAGTCCTTGAGTCAAATGACCCCTATGGTCTAAATTCAAGCTTGAATGGATTCACAGACTACATAAATAATTAGCATACCATATTGGCATAGGATTTATGGCTTCGGGATTATCAGCACATCAAAATCATGGTCTATATTGTAGCCCAAAATATATGGCGTTACAAAACCAGTCAGCCCCTTCACCCATTCAGGTAGATCCTGTGAATGAACATGTTTTTCACACTAAACTTAGAGTTGTTTTCACCATCTTGGCTCATTCAATAGATGTTCAGAACAGTCAGCTAGCTATTATCCTATCTAGGCTTATGGCTTATGCTCTATAGAGTAAGGAGGAGAGGCGTGGGAGAAAGGTGAGAAAGAATAAGAGGGCTAGAACGTCTAGGCCAAAGAGTGGGCAAACCAATGCCCTTTGTCTGAAATATGGTAGAAACCACAAGGATATCTATAGAGCTGGTAGTGATGGATGTTTCATGTATGGCAAGCCAAATAACAGAGTCAGAGATTGTACCCAGTCAGGTTATCAGGGTCAGTATAATCATCCCCCAACTCAGTTTGGTCGCCCAAATCAGTAGGGTGCCATTTCTATTACCACCAGCGGCATTACCCAAACAGACTCTATGCTCTTTGGTCATGATAGGATTAGGAAAGTTTTCCTGATATGGTCACTGGTATGTTACAAGTTCATTATTTTCATATTTATGTTTTTCTTGATCCAGGAGCTTCTTTGTCTTTTGTAATTCCTGATATAGCTTTTGAATTCAAAGTTAGTCCCAAAATTCTAGTAGAGCCTTTCTCAGTCTCTACCCTAGTGGGTAAATTTATTATAGCTGGCGGTGGGTACACAGGAATTGTCCGATTATGGTATCTTAGAAAATCACTTCAGCTGACTTAGTCAAGTTAGAGATAACTGATTTTGATGTCATTCTCAGCGAGGATCGTCTTCATTCTTGCTATGCCTCAGTCGACTGCAGAAATAGAATTGTTCAGTTTTAGTTTTTGAATGAACCTGTCCTTTAGTGGAGGGTTAGTACTTCAGCACTTAGAGGTCATCTTATTTCTTACCTTTAAGAGAGAAAAATGATATCTAAGGGATATGTCTACCATCTCAGTTAAGTCCAGGTTTTTAGTTCTGAAGCCCCTAAATGTTAATCAGTATCAGTAGCATGTGAATTCCCAAATGTCTTTGACGAAGATCTTCTCGAAGTTCCTCCCAAAAGGGAAATCAACTTCGAAATAGACCAACTTCCAGATACTCAGCCAATATCTATTCCATCATACACTATGGCACCTGTAAAACTTAAAGAATTAAAAGAACAATTGAAGGATCTCCTAGATAAAGGATTCATCAAACCAGTCTATCCCTATGGGGCGTACTAGTTTTATTTATGCTTAAGAAAGATGGTTCTCTTAGAATATATGTTGACTACTGTCAGATAAATAAAGTCATGGACAAGAACAAGTATCCAAATCCCAGAATCGATGACTTGTTTGACCAACTTCATAGTGCCAGTTACTTCTCCAAGATAGACCTTAGATTAAGTTATAATCAGCTCTGGGTTAGGGAATGTTACTTCTCAAAAATAGCTTTAGAACTCGGTATGGTTACTTTAAATTATTAGTTATGTAATTTGTCATTACTAATGCCCCAGCAGTTCTCATGAACTTGATGAACCGTGTGTTGAAGCAGTACTTGGACATGTTTGTCATATCTACATAGATGACACTGTTGTCTATTCCCATAATGAGGATGATCCCATCGATTATCTCAGACTCGTACTTTAGAATCTCCAAAATCAATAGTTATCATGATATCTATTCATTTTTAACATGTCTCTTCTATGATCATAGCCCATACTCATGAATGTTTGCAATTATGCACGCTTACAGTTCTTAGTATAAGGAGTTCCAGTTCACCTAGTGTTACGAATCATGTTCCTTGAATATAGAAATTCCAGACTCAGGTCATGCATCTCATGACTCAGGTATCCATATCATGCTATACAGTATGTTCAGTTCCCATGACCTATGCTACACTCCTAGCGATCGGCTAAATTCAGATTTTGTCATGTATATCCTCAGTTTTGATCTTTTAATAAATCCATGGTATTGACATTCTATTTCTCCGACCTTCATTAAGTGTCGAGTCTGCTATAGTATTTATGCATACCTTAGGTTCTTATGTTTTAACCCTTCAGTAGACTCTCCTTACAAATGATATAGTGATGAATAGTTGCTTGAAGGGAGAGTGAATGTTTCATGTTAAGAAAAGATTGTTGCATGCTAGTTTTACATGAGGCTGTAGTTATAAAGATAGGCTTGAATGTTATGTTGATGTGTAAATGGCTTAATACATTTTGAGATTTGAGTAGGCTTGAACATAGTGAGAGAATTTAGTTCAGATCAGACCTCAGTAGGTAGAGTTATCAAAACCCAATACACAGTTTCAGTACAGTCTCAGTTGTAGTCCTAATAATAGTCTCAGTTCCAGTCCAAGTCCAGTAATCAGATTAGTAGCGTAGTTCAGTTTTAGATTTTCTTTACTATCACATACAATTATCGATTATTTAGTTATCAATATTTCAGTACCTCAGTTTACAGACTATTTCAGGGTTATGTTATACACTTGGTCTTGCCTTATCAAATAGTATGGATTTCGAGAATTAATGATCAATTATCTCATATTACTTAGTCAGTCCCTACCACATATACATAATACTATAAAGTTTTAGTCTAGACTAAGTATAGTTCAATTCTACATGAAAGTATTAAACTATAAGCCACTCAATTAATCAGGCAAGTTAGTATGCTGATGCATTCGTGCTCAACGCCCATGTGAATATTTATAGTAATCTCAGGTGCGGTGTTGAAATAGGGTAGAGAGTACAGTTAAGAGAATATTCAAGGAATATGTTTAAGCTTGAAAATTTATAGTTGCAGTTCATAAGGCTTAGTTACTCTATCGTAGATGATGTTTTGTAGGCCTTGCTTTATATTACAGAAACAGCAGCCATGTGGTGATTTCTTATTCAGGTGTCTTATTCAGACCATGCCAAGATTTCCCTGCTCCCTAAGGAGACTAGAACTCTATAGAAAAAGTGTCAAAGAAAGGCCTCATTCGAATATAAGTCATCATCATAAGTTAGTCTGAAAAACCAATAATTTAGTTTAGCAGTTAGGCGTATAATGTTCATATGGTTGAGTTTCCCATCTTTCCATCTAGTTGCACTATTCGAAGTCTTATGAATATAACTATTCCGAGATCGAGCAACCATATGGTTATGAGTTTAGCTCAGTTCAAGTGTCATGCCTTAGTTTCAGATCCCCAATATGTAGTCACAATTCAGTTCGTGGGTGCCCTGTGTATCATCTCAATTTGTCCTTAGTATCTCAGCCAAGTCAATATTCTTTAGGGGACATAATGTCCCAAAAGGGATGCACTATAATCCCTGAGCTTTCATGACCTAAACCTTCCATCTTTTCTTCACGTAACGAATCTAGTTTGGAGTAGTGGGTACTAATCAATGGACCCACAAGTTCCAATCTTAGTCATAAGCTATGTATTCAGGGGCTCAGTTTTATTCATGATATTTCATTCCTATATCATATTTCAGGATCAGTTATGTCTTATATTCCTGTTCTTGCATATTCAGTAAGTAATCCTGAGTTGAAGATTGGTGATTTTGTATTCTTGGAAGTATCTCCTACGAAAGGAGTGAAAATGTTGGAAAGAAGGGAAAGCTCAGTCCCCGATATGTTGGTCCTTACCAAATTCTCAGCCATTTTAGAAAGATAGCTTACGAGCTTGAGTTTCCTTCAGACTTAGCTTCAGTGCATCAGTATTCCATGTCTCCTTTCTTAGGAAATGCACAGGTGACCCAACAGTCGTAGTCTATATGGAGGGAATAGATATTCAGAACAGCCTCTCTTATGAAGATACTCCCATCGAAATCCTTAATTATCTGATTCGCAAAATAAGGAACAAAGAAGTCCCTCTAGTCAAAGTACTTTGGTGGAATTAGTCCATTGATAAAGATACTTGGGAAGCAGAAGCAGATATGCGGACCAAGTATTCTCACATTTTATCAGCAAACTCAGACTCAGCCCAAGGTAACAAATTCCTTTGAATTTACTCAGTGTCGTATTCAGATATAGCTTCAAACTTGGTATCAATTAACGTTTCATACTTAGTCATGCAATCAAGATTAGTTCATCTATTTACTCATGCATCCGACATGCATGTCCAGAATATAAATGATCTTATCAGTAATCCCAGTCATGCATTCATGAATCTAGTTCAGCTATGTACTCATGCATCAGATATATATGTTCAATATTATGGTTTAATATAATAGTAATTTCAGTCATGAAATCATGCTTCAGTTGTGCATGTCCAGTGTCTAAATTATTCTATCAGTATTCTCAGTTTAATTAGTCCCATTCAAGGATGAATGTTCCCAAGGGGGAGATATTTTAAGACCCTACAAAATCCTAAGCTCAACACAGTCTTTTAATCTTGCTAAGGGGTCCTAGACTTAGAAAATTCTAGCTAAGTATTCAGACATAGTGTTGTTTTGGCCTTCGTAAGTTGGCAACTCTATTTTATGACTCTTATGACCTTAAAATATCGATCTTTAGATTGATTCATGATCAGGAATGTTAGTAGGTGTTCTCGGATGATTTTGGACTTTTTGGACCACGTTTGGGAATCCAAAATAGTGAATCAACAAGATCTTGGCGTGGCCTATCGGCTATCGCGTTTATCAATATTTTTCCTAAGTTCCAGTGGCAATTTCTAGTAAATCAACATGGAATCAATATGGTGCATTGGCTATTGCGTTGATGCCAACGATGTGGCACATTGTCCTATATGTTGACAGTCCAGTTTTGAGTTATTAAAAGTCACATCCTTGGGGGGTATTTAGGTCTTTTACCCACCCTTATTGAGCTCTAAAACACGAGATTTAGCCCTTATTGACCAAAATATACTTACTTTCTCTCAAATTGCTCAAGAATAAGAACCCTAGGTGATTTAATTTCAAGGCCAAGGCTGAAGGTTTCACTGTTAATCTTTAAGAATTTAGAAACCAAGGTATGTCAAGTGTTTATCCAAGGGTTACTTCCCCCCTTGTAGATAAGAAATTCATTTAAATTTTAAGTTGCTTGATTTTATGCTTTTCATGATTTTGGATTCAAGTGTAATCATGATTACAATGTTGATTGAATTTCTATTCCATGATTAAGTGCAAGATTTATGTAAAAACAACTATCATGTGTGTAGTATTATGTGAATTCATGTTAAAGGCTTGAAATTGTGATGCTCATGTTTTAATTAGTATTATGTGCATATACAATGCCTTCCAAGTGTTTGATTAGTTGTTCATGAGAATTAAATAATGAAATTATATCATGATAGCATGTATTCAAGTTCATGTCATGAAAGTGTTTGCTAGAATATCCCAATGAATGAATGATGATCAAGTAGTTATTTATCAAGTTTCAATACTGTGCCATGTCTTATAATTTATGCTATTGAGTCCTAGGGTATTTATTACCCGACTATTTATCTAATTACCTAGAGACATGGTCAGTCTCAAGATAGTATTAGTCATGTCACGATCAGTAGTACTATGAGTCAGTTACAGAACTCAGGAAGAACTCAATAGACACAATATCAGTCCAGTCCAATTTAGTATTCAGTTCAGACCTCGGTGAATTCTATCTTCTAACAGTATTCAGTAGTGTTTCATCAGTCAATGAAACCTAGTGAACTCAATCCATTTCAGTTAAACAGCATGATCAGTAGCAGTTCAGTCCCACTTAGACCAACTTTGTAACACCCCATATTTTGGGCAAGAATAAAAACCATGACTTTGATGCATTGATAATTCCAGAGCCTTATATCCTATGACAATTTGGTATGTTTATGTAGTATGTGAATCCATTTGAGAATGAATTTAGACCATAGAGGTCCTTCAACTTAAGGATGAGTTGAAACTATATTGATTGATTAATTTTTAGTGGACGTTGTAATTAGTGTCAGCTTTCATCGAATATAACTCTCTCTATATGTCGAATTAGAGAGCTTACTATGTGTCAAATGATAGGTCTTTGATTTAACTTTCCAACGATACCAATTTTGCTAAAATCCGACACCCGAGCAAGAAGTTATAGCCTTTCAAAGTAGTATGGGTCGCCTAACCAATCGCACATGGCTACTGGAAAGCATATGCGATACCATATGCGGCGCCTATGTAAATATAAGTGATATCATATGCAGCGGCTATCAAACTATAGGAGATAGCATATAAGGCTCCTATGTAAATATATGCGATATCATATGCGGCACCTATGTAATGGTTTCAAGAAACTTAAACACTCCATTTTTAGGGTAATATGGTCCTTTTCCCATGCTTTTTCAGCCATAAACACGAAATTCAGTCCCCAATTCTCCAAAATATATGCACTTTTATCTGAAAATTCTCAAGAACACTCCCAAGGGTTTCAAACTAAAAACACAAATAAATCAAGATTTAACCGTCGGTTTTCAAAATTTATTAGAGATTCGGAATCCCCAATCCACAGGCTTTAAGAAGCACCCATTATTTTATGAAATAGAGGTTCGTGGGGTTTTCCTAAATTCTCATGGGCATAGAAAAAAATCATGTTTTAGAATCTATGTATATATTCATGTATTAAATGTTTTAACATCATTGTTTTGGTCTTTTGACCTTTCCCAAAGTGATTTGAGAATATTAATGTATGAAACCATGTATTTAAGAATGAATTCTTGTTGAGAGCATGATTTCCGATGAATTCTCTCTTATTATGAATTTTTTTAGATTTCTCATAGCATATGAATTGTTTTCCAATACATCCTTGAAAAACACTATATAAAATGATTGTACTCTTATTATGATTTAAAGGTGGCTTTAAATCACTAAAGAGGGAATCTAGCATGAATGTTTAATGTTCATAATGCATGTAATGAAAGAGTGCATAGATTTGCTAAAGGAACTAGACCACCATATGTTGATGAAGTTTTTGCATGATTTTGACTTGAGTTTTGAAACACGAAATCTTCTATATCAGTTGCATATTTTTGGTGGTCTAAATTATGCATTAAATGAAAGATTTAGCTTAATGTATTATGTCTCAAAAATCATGACTTGCAAGTGTTGGTATTACGATACCAATTCAGACCAATGCCATATCAGACTCAGACTAATAGACAATTTAGACTATCATGATTTTAGACATTCAGAATATTGCATGTACAGTTTAGGTTAAAAATGGGCATATAGAGATGTTAGGTGGTTCCCTGAAGAGGGCTTGAGTTCAAGCTACTCATTGCATAAAACCGTGGTTTGCCGACCCAGGTATATTATTATACGCTGACTTAAGTGTCATGTGGTGTATTAGATTTAGGAACTCTAACCCTTGCGGCATACTTAGGTTGGAGGCTTCCCCGCTGAGTCAATGGAGGATTCCATATTTCCCGTGGAATATTAGACTTGTAAGTGATACCACCTAACTTAGAAGTAATACACAGATCAGAGTTTGAGATTTACAGACAGGTTACATGTTTTCAGAAGGTGCATATGTTTTTTTCAGAAACTGTTTTATGCATAATGTTTAATGAACATTTTCTCTCATGTATTATATATATTTATATATGTTCAATTACTCTATTTTGAATTACTTTTCATGCCAGTACAATTGTGCTGACCCCCCTCTTTCCAAGTGTTAAGACACAATCTAGGGGTCCAGATAAACAGTAGATATTTCAGATCGCAGAGCAAATTGTGCAGGGGTGAGTCTTCTATATTCTAGAAGTCCTGGTTACTTTTAGATATTTATATTTAGTCATGTTTTGGTCTTCTGGGGGTCTTGTACCAATTATTTAGATAGTATGTTAGTAGAGAATTTGCAGACTATTACAGATGTTTATTAAATATTGTTGGGCATGTTTTCAACCCTTTAGCTATTTTAAATTATTGACCATGTTTCCATATTATTGTTTCTATTTCATATTAATTTGATCATATGAATTATGTTCATAATTAGTAGATAGACATAGGGCATTTTGGGTCTTCGGGTTCAGGAATGCTCGTCACGGATAGGGTCCCATGGTGTTTGCGAAATTGCATTGGGTAGAGTCTTGTTTATAGGTGTGTAGTGCGCCACACTTATAAGTAAGAGGCTACAAGGAATTTAGCAATGTCTCTCTTTCTTCATGTTCTAGTTTGTGCTATAGAGTCAGAATGTTCCTTCTTCATACTCTAATTCGTGCTTTCGTGTCACCCATTTGAAAAGAAAAGTTATCCTAATTTCTTCCTCACTCTGGTGTTTCCAGATATTCTTCGATTATCTAGCAGAAATTTCAGAAGTCCCACAAAGGACGGGAGAGGAGTTCCCTAGTGTAAAATTGTGTCCTCATTCTTATGGGGCATTCAATTAAGACAAGAGTAAGATGTGTATTCTTGAGTCATTGATTATTTTGTATCAAGCTTCTATCTCTTGTAATCTTGATATCATTGTGTTATTGAAAACAAAAGTCTACTGAAGCTGTGTGAGGCCTATTTCGATTCACTAGCATAGTTGCCTTGTCATTTATCTTATTCTTCTTCAAAACACAAAAATCAAAGTCTAGTGAAGCCGTGTGAGGCCTATTTTGATTCATTAGAAACTTGTTGTTCATCTTGTTGTTCTTGTATTTGTTGGAACTCTATTTCCACCCGAGTAGTAGTATAGGTTAGAGTATCGATGTCATGACCTATTGGTAGTGAAATTAGACCAAAAGGTTTATGATATGAAGTCACAAGGTTAGAGGTCAGAGTGAGGATGACTTTTATGATTAAATATTTATAGTTTAATAACCATTGATTGAGAATAATTTACATTTTTATGGTGGTAGACTAATATGGTGGTACCATTTATGGATTGTATGGTAGTCCATGGAGGATGTGTTGACTCAGAATGTTATTTGTTTTCATCCTTTCAAAATAGAGAAAGAGCCCAGAGTGGATATTTAAGGTGGTTATAGAAACCCCTTATAGGCTATGAAGGAAAATAGCTAGATTAGCCAGTAGGTTGTAAGTATAGACTCATTGTCATATGGGGTATTTGAAGGTAGTCTAAATTCCCATTGGGGTAAGTAAGTGTGATGTGAGAAAGCCATATAAGTAGATAAGATTGTATTGTTATAATATAAGCTTAAGGTTGATCATGTATATTATGTGACCTTACCGCCTAAACTTCTTCTTATTGGTAGTTGTAAATTAATACTACTTGTGAGAAAGTATGTAGTATATTTTTAAAGTATTTGGGAAGAATATCCCAATTTGAAGGATTAGTATATTTATATTATGTTGCACTCCTTATTGGTTGTAAATGATTGATGCTGGACTACAGGCTTCAATTTAAATGGTGTGGTGGTGAATAGTGATAAGAGATTGATGATACATATTACGTGGGATTAGATTTATAAGCTTGATGTGTTGAAATAGTACATGCTAATGGATTATGATAAGGAAAACCATAAGGTCATGATCGATTATTGTGGTTATGAATTTCTAGTGTACTAGTGTTTCCTGATGTTTATTTCATAGTCTCTAAGTGAGGATTGTGTGTAAGGTTGGTTGTAAATCTTGTTTAGCACTAGACATTAAGTTTGAAACAATTGATAGCACTAGACAAATTTTCTTTGATAAATCCTAGACGTTGATTTGCTATTCCTCAGGCCTCAGTTGAGTGTCAAGTTTCATATAATATATTTCCATGCCTCCAGATCTTATGTTCTAACCTTTTTGTTACTCCTCCTTATGCAATGATAGTGGTTGTGAGTAATTATTCCTTGTGGATGGAAGATCATAGTACGCTTGTTTAGATAAGGTCATAAGTACGAAGTAAGATTTGGGGCCAAGTTTTTTATTTATGTGATGGTTAATGGAATTTTGTATGTCTATGTTCTTAGGGTAGCTCGTGGGAATGATATTTATAGTGGTTTAGAGAATATGTGAAGTATACCTTTATGAGTGTTTAATTTGAGGTTCATATGTGGTTATAAAGATAGACTTGAATGACATGTTGAGATTGTTTTGAAGGAACGCTATATGTGCTAGCGACTTCATAGTAAGAGTTCAGAGTAGTCATAGTGGTAAGGCATGTTATACTTAGGATGTGATCTTTAAAGGAGATATAGAAGATTGCATCATATGGTTTAAAATAATAGCGTGGTCTGGCATGTTATATTTTTGTGACTTAGAGTTAGGCTTGATCACGACAAAGGGATTAAGTTATTTCCGACATTAGGAGAAGGATTTGTTAATGCTCATATGAGAATTTTAAGCTGAGTTGAATGAATATGATATTTAAGGAGAATAGTATTGTTAAGGGATATTCGAGAAGTGTGTTAAGCTTGAAAGTTAGAAGTTGTAATGCCAAAGGTCTGGTAATTCTATCCTAATTCAGGAGTTATATGCCTATGTTCTAGACTGCAGAGTAGTGTCAATGTGAAGATTCCTCAGTTGGATATCTTGTGTAATCCATACCCAAGATTCATGGCTCCCTATTACTGCTAGAATTTCTTTAGAGAATTGTGATGAAGAGATACTCAAGTTAAGTATGAGGTGTAGTATAATTCAATCTATATGGATAATAAGTCGGTTTAGCAGTTAGATTCGCATGACTTGTTTTCTCATCTTTGCACTTATTCATGCTACTCAAAATCTCAGACATGCTACTATTCCAAGATAGAGTATACAGTAGTTACGAGTATAGCCCAGTTCATGTATCATGCATTAAATTCAGATTCCAGATGTTTAGTTATGATTCAATTCATAGGTGCCCTGTGCATCTCCTCAGTTTTTCGAGTATCTTGGTAAATTGAGCATTCATAGAGGGACATGGGGTACCAAGGGGGATATACCCCATTCAGTTGCATGCATAGATTCTTATTACAAGCTTCACATCAGTTATTATTGCATATTTAGCCATACTTTCATACGTTAGTTCAGTCAGATATGCATGCATTAGAAATGCATGTTCAATAGAAAAGTTCAGTTTATCAGTGTATTCAGTCCTGCATTCATGAGAACAACTCGGTCACAAATCCATGCATCAGATAAGCATGATTCATTATGAGAATTCAGCCTATGAGTAGTTTCAGTTGTGTATTCCATGCCTCGGATATGCATGTCCGGCATAAGTATTTAAAACATCAGTAGTTCCAATCTTATAGTCATGTTTTCGATCAGTGTATTCTTTCTTAGGGAACATATCATGTCCACGTTATCCTAAACCCGTAAGACTTCGACATTCTATCCATCATTCGGGAACGAATGATCCCAAGTGGGAGATAGTGTAACACCCCGCATTTCGGGCTAGCATAAAAATAATGACTCTGATACATTGAAAATCCCAGAGCCTTAAATCCTATGCCAAATTGGTATGTTTATGCAGTATGTGAATCCATTTGAGCAATAATTTAGACCATAGAGGTCTTTCAACTCAAGGACGATTTGAAACTATTTCGATCGATTAAGTTTTAGTGGATGTTGTAATTAGTGTCAGCTTTTATCAACCATAATTCTCTGCATATATGTCAAATTAGAGAGCCTACTACGTTTCAGATGAGAGGTCTTCAAGTTAACTTTCCAATGATACCAATTTTGCTAAAATCCAACACCCGAGAAAGAAGTTATGGCCTTTCAAAGTAGTATCCGTTGCCTAACCAATCACACATGGCCACTGGAAAGCATATGTGATAGCATATGCGGCGCCTATTTAAATATATGCGATGTCATATGTAGATCCTATGTAAATATAGGCGATAACAATTACGGCGCCTATATAAATATAGGCGATATCATATGCGGTGCCTATGTAATGGTTTCAAGTAACTTAAATACTCCATTTTTAGGGCAAAATGGTCCTTTTCCTACCCTTACTCAGCCATAAACATGAAATTCAGTCCCCAGTTCTCCAAAATACACCACATTCATCTGATGATTTGAAGGTAGTTTTAAATCACTAAAGAGGGAATCTAGCATGAGTGTTTAATATTCATAATGCATGTAATGAAAGAGTCCTTGGATTTGCTAAAGACACTAGACCACCATATGTTGATGAAGTTTTTATAAGATTTTTACTTGAGTTTTGAAACACAAAATCTTCTATATCAGTTGCATGTTTTTGGTGGTCTAAATTATGCTTTAAATGGAAGATTTAGCTTAATGTATTATGGATCAGAAATTATGACTTGCAACTCTTGGTATGACGATACCAATTCAGACCAATGCCGTATCAGACTCAGACTAATAGACATTTCAGACTATTATGATTTTAGATATTCAGAATATTGCATGTAGAGAAAAGATTAGAAATGGGCATACAGAGATGTTAGGTGGTTCCCTGAAGAGGGCTTGAGTTTAAGCAACTCATTGTCGAAAACCATGGTTGGTCAACTTGGACATATTATTATATGCTGACTTAAGTATCGTGTGGCGTATCAGATTCAGGAACTCCAACCCTTTTAGCATACTTGGCTTGGAGGCTTCCCCGCTGAGTCAATGACGGGTTCCATAGCGCACATGGAATATCAAACTTGTTGAGGATACCACCTAACTCAGAAGTAATACACAGATCCGAGTTTAAGATTTACATACAGGTTACATATTTTTAGAAGATGCCCATGTGTTTTTCAGAAATTGTTTTATGCGTAATGTTTTATGAACATTTTTTCTCACATATTATATATATCTATATGTTCAATTATTCTATTTTGGATTGTTTCACGTGCCTGTACAATTGTGCTGACCGCCCCTCTTTACAAGTTTTGAGACACAGTCTAGGGGTGCAGATAAATAGTAGATATTTTAGATTACAGAGCAGATTGTGCAGGGGCGAGCCTTCTATATTCCAGAAGGCCTGTTTACTTTTAGATATTTATCTTTAGTCATGTTTTAGTCTGTTGGGGGCCTTGTCCCAGTTATTCAGATAGTATGTCAGTAGAGATTTCATAGACTGTTACAGATGTTTCTTAAATATTGCTGGGCATGTTTTCAAACCTTTAACTATTTTAAATTGTTGACCATATTTCCATATTATTGTGTATATTCCGTATTACTTTGATCATATAAATTATATGCATGATTACCAGATAGACTGAGGGCGTTTCGGGCCTTTGGGTTTTGGAATGCTCGTCACGGCCAGGACACCAGTTCGGGTCATGACAAGTTTAGAAATTAGTTCAGTGTCTATTCATATCAGTGTGGGATCTAGCATATAGTTAACCCAGGGATGGGGGCATTCCTTCCAGTAAAGGGTTTGACCCTTAGTAGTAATCCCTGCATTATAGAACTATGTACCCAGTATAGGTTGAGATATTATCCTGCCAGATATTGTGAGGGTTGATACATCTCATTCGAGTTTTACCTACCAAAGAGGGTTGATGAAAGAGCTTCCTATCAGAGATGGATAACTCACAACTGTCTTTACCCATGGTACGGTATAGACATCCTTCTAACTGGGGTTATAGGTTGGACGCTAATGTTTTTATAAAGGGGCATGTCAGTTAGATGATTACCTCCCACACTCTCAGTTTCAGATTCAGTCTCAGTACAAAACTTAGATCAGTTCTATAGATTCAGGATTGTTAGACACAATCACTCCCTTCAGTACAGAACTTAGTTCTGTTCTACAGATTCAGGACTATCAAACATATTCAATCCATTCAATATGGAATTCAGTATAGTTCCACAGAATTAAGACTATCAGATAGCGTCATTCAGTTATTAGTAATTCAATATTAGTATACTCAGATATCAGTTAATTAGTAGTTTGTCTCAGTATCTATTGTTATAACGATCTCAATTATAGTATATATATTTATACATGTACTTTCATTATTTTATATTCATATCAGTCAGTCAGTATTGTGGATGCATATGAACCCATGAATTTCAGCCTACCTTACTTTTCATACCAGTACATTTAAAGTACTGACTCACACCTTTGTTTTGTGCTATGATGTTTTATATCATAGTTTCAGATGCGCGGACTCCTGATTATACTTAGCAGTTCAGATATTCATCTGATAGAGTTAGTGGTGACTCCTTTTAGTTCAAGGACATGATGATTATTTCAGTAGTTCAGAGTTTGTTGGGGACTTGTCCCATTAACTTCGCTTTTCAGACAATTTAGGGGCTTTTCAGACTTGAGTATTTTCAGACAGATGTTTCAATTTTTGTACTGTTATACCGCATTTAGTTTTATTACAATTTTGAAACTTAAGGCATGTTTTCACCTTATTTCTCCATATTACAGTATTATCGTTCAGTTAATACAACAGGTACAAGTCATGGGTTATCCTATGGTCCATCGGGATTATGAGCACCATGTAGCATTCGGGGTACATACTTGGGGCATTACAGAGCTGAAACCATATAGCCTGTGGGTGGTTTAAGGAGTGTTAAGCTACACAACCTAGGTTAAGGATTTAAATGCATTCTAAACATTTTTCCTATCCTAACATAATATGTATATATATATATATTTGTATATGTGTAATTGCATATACTTATTAATATGGGTTTGAAATGATGTCATTATCGAATATTTATCCCTAAGTTACATGCTAGCATTCACTCCGCTAATTGGCTTCAGGCACTATATCCCTACTTGATATAGGAACTTATATTACTATTCTTTATTCTCAGTGAATTAGATTTGGGGATATCTTTGAGTCTGATTGAAGTGGTGAGCTTCCATACTCTGAACGGCTCCATTTTATGTTATGGACTTCTTTTCAATAGCGTTATTTTTTTGTTTTGTTTTTTCTATGGTCGGGGGCATGTCCCGACTGAATATTCTTTAATTCTGGATATAATCTTTGTAGGACTATTATGGATATGGGCGGTGTTGGTGTAGTGTTAGCCTTGGTATTGGTATTGGTTGGACATTTGGTTCTGATTGTTTTGTTATAGTTATAAACTTTATCTAATGTATTTAAATTATTATTATTTTATCTTTGTATATGTTCGAAATTCATCTAACATGGGATGTAGATTAGTTAATAGTGGGGTATTGGGAGTGATCTCAGGTTTTTGTTGGAGTTTAGATATAAGAAACAACTAGGCCTTATTTTGGATCAGGTAAGATTGGTATCGAATTCCTAGGTTCATGGTCCTTTGATGTCCAGAAAGAGGTGTCTTACAGAGTCTCTTTTAAGGGTATATAGCATGCCAAACTCATAAGGGAGAGCCTGTAAGGCATTTAGAAATATTTTTCTTTCTTGTGCTCTACTTTTGGGATGTAGAGCCTAAGGTCCTAAAATCTTCTCTAATTCCCTCTTATTCACTTTTCTGATCATGCCTCCCAGATGATTTAAAGCTCCCAAAAACTCCTCTGTCCCACCCGAGGACAACTTTGATGGGACCCATCCTGCTTATGGGGTACAAACCCTGTCTAGGGCTCCAAATCTTGAATTCCCTGCTAGAGTTCCACCGGTCCCCTCTGGTCATTCTCGAGCTTCTTAGGTTGATGTGACAAATTCTAAATTTTGTCAGTCTATTCATATATTGGTGTAGTTGGTATCTTCTCATTTGAGCATGGTGCTTCTACAACTCCATCTTTTAAGGCCATAAATATTGGCTAATATATGAGGTTGAACCCTACTTTTTTCACTATTGTTATGGTTGAGGATGATTCTCAATGTTTTATTGGTGAAATAGAGAAGATCTTTTGTGGTATCCATGCTAATAACATGGAGGGTGTGGAATTTGCTTCCTATCAACTGAAAGATGTATCATACCAATGATATGAGGAATTGAACAATGTAAAGGTGATGATGTTGAGTCATCCCTATGGGATGATTTCTCTAGTGCTTTTCTTGATTGCTTCTTTCCTTGGGAGTTGAGGGAGGTAACGGAAGAAAAGTTTGTTTACTTGAAGAAAAGAAAGATGTCAGTCAAGGTATATGGCTCAAAATTTTACCAGTTATCTCGATATACTCTAGTGTTGGTTTCTAGCATGAGGGATAGAATAAGGAAGTTCGCTTTTAGGTTATCCCAAGACTTGATTTTGTTGAGTAAGACTGCCTTATTGAACAAATACATGGACATCTTGAGGTTGGTTATTTACATGCAGCAAGTTGAGGAGGAGGAGAAGAAGAAAAGGGAGATTGAGGAAAGGCATAGCAATAAGTTTAGATTTTTTGAGTAGGGTGGTGGCCAGCGGCAGAGTTGAAGGGATGGTGAAAAGTGCCTCAAAAAAGAAGTAGGGCAATCTAGGGTCTTATACGATGGCTAGTGATCCCTACCCAAGGTCGCCAGGTCACAAGCGTTTTTATGGTGGTGACAATTATTAGGCACAAGTATCCAATCTCAGGCTAGTGGGGCCTAATTAGCCCCATCTTATCCTCCATGCAAATTTTATGGTCAATTTTATCGGGTCTACTACAATGAAGGAAAGGACAAGTGCTTCAACTGTGGTCAGCCATGGAACATAATTAGGAATTGTCCTTTTGTCAATGTTGCTTCTAGAGCAAACAAGGTTCTTGTTTCCTTTTCATCATCCCAGGCATCAAAGGGTGCACCATTTGGTTCCAGCACTGGTCAAAACAAACTTTATACTCTCAGTACTCATCAGGAATCTGAGGCATCACCTAATGTCATTATTGGTATGTTGAAACACTTTCCCATGATGTGTATTGTTACTTGATCTGGAGTCCACTCTTTCTTATGTCACCTCATTTATAGAGTGTATTTTGATTTCGGTCCTAAGTGTATTTTGACCCTTTTTCTATTTCTACACATTGGGTAACTTTGTGGTTGTCAGGAGAGTCTTTGGGGGTTTTGAGGTATCTGTGGGCGGTCGGGAGACTTTGGTATATCTTTTTGAGTTAGGCATAGTTGATTTTGATGTCATAATGGTAATGAATTGGTTGCACTTGTGCCACATTTCTTTAGATTGGCAGACCTAAAAGGTCGACTTTAAATTTACTAATGAACCGATTTTTGAATGGGTGGGTGGTTCCCTAGCACCTAAGAGAAAGTTCATATCATATTTTAGAGCTCGGAGATTAATCTCCAAGGGGTGTCTCTATCATCTATTCTGGGTTAAGGATTTTAACTCGGAGGGTCCTTCCTTACATTCTTTCTCGCTGTTAATGAATTTCTTGAGGTCTTCCTTGATGACGTACCTGGTTTTCCCTATAGAGACTTTGATTTTTGGATAGATCTTGTTCCAGACAATCGTCCTATTTCTATTCCCATATGTAGAATGGCTCCAACTGAGTTAAAGGAGCTTAAGGAGAAACTAACTGATCGTTTAGAAAAGGGTTTTATCCAACCTAGTGTGTCTTTGTCGGGTGCACCAGTGTTGTTTGTGTATAAAAAGGATGGTTCCTTTCTTATGTGTATTGATTTCCGACAATTAAATAAGGTAATGGTAAAGAACAAATACCCTCTTCCAATGATAGAAAATTTGTTTGATAGGCTTTAAGATTCCAAGTTTTTCTCCAAGATCAACCTTCAATCTGGGTGTTGTTAGTTAAAGATAGGGAAATATATATCCTTAAGACTACCTTCTATACATGGTATAGGCATTTCTAGTTCTTTGATGTCTTTTGGGTTGCCTAATGCTCCAACGGAATTTCTCGACATGATGAATAGAGTCTTTCGTTAGTTTCTGGATTTATTCATCGTTGTATTCGTAGATGATATTTTGGTGTACCTTAGGAGTGATATGGATCATGTCGATCACCTTCGGATTGTGTTACATACCTTGAAAGATCAGCAATTGTATGCCAAATTTTTAACGTATGAATTTTGGTTGAGCCCTGTCACTTTTCAAGGTCATGTCATCTCTTGTGGAGGGATCATAGTGGATCCGCGTAAAGTTGCAGTAGTTAAGAAGTTGACTAGAACTATGACTCTAACCGATAATTGAAACTTCTTGGGTTTAGCTAGTTATTATAGAAGTTTTGTTGAATGTTTCCCTTCTATAGATACCCTGTTGACTAAGCTGACTCAGAAGAAGGTAAAGTTCTCATGGTCTGATGCTTGTGTTGATACATTTAAGAAACTTCAGGAGAAGCTGACTTCGGCTCTAGTATTAATTTTTACTTAATACAAGGATAGAATTATGGTCTCTATTGCAATGTATCCCGTGTGGGGCTTGGTTGCGTTTTGATGCAACATAGAAAGGTGATAACTTATGCCTCCAGACAGTTGAAGGTGTATGAGAAAAATTAACTATCTCATGACTTGAAGTTGTTGGTTGTGGTATTCGCATTGAAAATCTCGTGTCACTATTTATATGGACTATGTGTGGATTTCTTTCTCAATAAAAATAGCCTTAAATATATGTATACTCAGAAAGAGTTGAAACTCAGCAAAGGAAAGGGCTTGAGCTGCTCAAGGATTATGACATGAGTCATCACTACCCTCCAGGTAAAGGAAACATGATTGTTGATGCTCTTAGTAGGTTATCCATGGGGAGTATAGATCATGTGTATGAGGGTGTAACAACCCGAAATCACCTCCCGGGACGTCACACAGTGCTTAAGGCTACAAGTAGCCCCAAGATAACCCGTTGAGCCCGTTTCTACTAATAACACTCATTTCAAGATAAAATAACTCAAACACTAGATAGTCATACCATATGAAAGGAAATAGGAAGAAAATGCTCGGTCCAAATGACCAATCAATACCGGAAACCTCAACACAACCACAATCTGATAACTAGTCTGACAAAGCCTCTACTAATCCATGAACTAGAGAACCATTGGGACAGGTCCCCAACTGACTCAAAATGAACTGAAAATAACAACATAGTCTCTCAAAACATGGAGATGTCCGAATATAGGTCCTCGAACCATGAGAACTCATAATTGTAGGAATATAGATAGAGGTACTTGGAAATCACTAATGAAGTTGGGACTAAACACTTTAATCTACATTATAAGACAATGTAGCACATAGACGTCGATGTGGATCAGTACTTTAGAATGTACTAAATATATGGGGGTGCATGCATTTATATAATACTATATCAATATTCTTTAATCAAATCATACATGTAATAAGTAATGACTCACGTGGCTTGAATAAGTATAAAATGCAATGCTCCTGAATCGTGTAAAATGAAACATGTAACACAATCTCGTGAGTCAGTATACTTTTAGCTTTGAAACTTGTACTCTTCTCTTATTCTAATTACTCAAGGCTAAAGGAAACTTTAGGCAATACTTTCAACTAATGCATATGTCTCATGGACAGTAAACCTTTTTTAATGCTCAAGAACTCATAACTCTTCTGAACTCAAAGACTTGGAATTCGGAATCATATAACATTGGAACATGCTTGAAGGAATTTTAATCACGTTAGGAAAATAGGTCATTTCAAGCTTTAGGAAAAAATACTCATATCAAGGGAAAGTATTTTAGTTTTAAAGGAAAATGTCTTATCTCAAACCTTTAGTTTTAAGGGAGATTCTCATAACCGATATAAACCATGCGAGCTACATGGATTCCAGCGTTTTGTCCTCTTAAGGAAGAGACCCCACGTTGGGAAGAGCATCATACTCTTTGCCAGGGCGTATAACCTCAACTTAATGATCACTTATCTTGGCCTCGGGCCCAATATCTCAGCCTTAGGCCCAACAATTATCTCGTCCTTAGGCCCAACCTATGGTGCCACGTAGTTTTTGGGGTAAGAAACTATGGTAAGTTACCCAGCTCAGTGCTAAACACTACTCTCTCTTTAGTTTATCTCGCTCCTCTTATGAAAATCCACTTTAGAATAATCTCATGGTTCAATAAGAACAAAATAATCAAATCTATAATCTCATGTAGTAGAGTAGATTTCAAAACTCAATGACCATTATGTTAAAACATTTCTCAATAATCTTAGAATACTCAAATCATGGGTGCTTATAGCACAATTGTTCATAAAATTTTAAGTCTCAAGTAAGGCTTAATAACCAATAATTCAATCTCATGTTAGAACTCATCAAAAGCATAATAGATAACGCATAGATTCATAACTAATGTAGATATCTGGAAATTTCAACAAATTATCTCAAAATCTCAACATACTCATAGAATTCAATGTTTCAAACAATTCAACTATTAACTTCTCAATGATTAAAATCACGGGGTATAGACCAAGCTGCAATTTCTCAAGAAAACATGTGAAAATCATGGCATTATACTCTTAATTCACGGGAAGCATCAAAATATTGTAATCGCATTGTCCCTCTGGTTAGGACCTAGAACTTCAGCGCGACATGTCACAATCGCACTGGGCCACTGAAAATTGACTATTGAGAAATTAGGGTCCTCCACAACGTGCCATTATCGCCGAGTTCTACTAGAATTTGAAAATTGTCAAATAGACCCTCTCTGCGATGCGCCAAGCACTAAAATGATGTGTTTTACGACTAGGACTTAAAAGTAGCTATAACTTCTTACCCGGGTATCGGTTTGGGCAAATCTTATATCGATGGGAAGCGTGTCATATTTCCCATGTGATAAAAAGTCAAAATTAGGTAAATTCTATATGTTTAACACGATACTTACTTAGGAAGTCACTTCTCAATCTTTTAGGGCCGGAATCACGCCTCACTTGACATGCCCTAAGGTTCATTCTATGAGAGAATTTTTATAGGGTCTTACAATATCTCCCCCTTGGAATCATTCATCCTCGAATGGCGCTAGTTAGACTAAGAACACTAGAAAAGCTGAGTACATATAGCTGAAGCAAGTTGCTAAAATGGTCTAAAAATATCTCAAAACTCTTGAATACCTCAGAAATCACAAAGAACTCATACCAGGATAGATGTGTATACCTGTACTTTATATTAGAAGGGATGAATTAAGGAAGAACAATACCTTCGGATTAATTTGAACTTGTGGAAAAGAGCTGCGGGTACTTGGATCCCATGTGAGCTTCTACCTCCCAAGTAGCACCCTAAATCGAGTTGTTCCACCACAAAACTTTGACCAAGGGAACTTCTTTGTTCATTAGTCTACGGATCTGAAAATCTTGGATCTCAACAGGAACCTCATCGAAGGAAAGACTATTCTGAATATCAACATTCTCTGAAGGATCTACTACAACGGAATCACCATTATTCTACTTAAGATTGGAGACATGAAAAATAGGATAAACAAGTAACAACTCTGCGGGCGACCCTACCTCATAGGCCACCTTACCGACATGGCTCAAGACTCTATATGTTCCAACATAACGGGGACTAACCTTCCCCTTTTTACCAATCCTTTTCGCCCCTTTCATAGGTGTAATCTTCAAGTATACCAAATCATCCACTTCAAACTCAAAGTCTCTTTTTCTCACATCGACATAAGAATTTTGATGACTCTAGGGGGTCTTTAATATCTCTCTAATCAACTTAACCTTCTCTATAGATTCAAACACTCCATCAGGCCCGGTCATGGTAGCTTTAACCACTTCAAACCAACCTATAGGTAATCTACATCTCCTACTATACAAGACATTAATTGGTGCCATCCCAATGCTAGCATGGTAATTATTTTTATAGGCAAACTATATAAATGGAAAATGCTCATCCCAACTACCTTTGAAATAAGGAGGATATACCCTCAATATATCTTCCAGGGTCTGAATGGTCCTCTCTGCTTGACCATTTATCTGCAGATGAAAAGCGGAACTCAAAAGGACTTGGATACCAAGACCATGCTGGAACGCCGTCCAACACTAAGAAGTAAATTGAGTGCCCCTATCTAAACTGATAGACAAGGGAACTCCGTACAGCCTGACTAACTTAAGGATATACAATCTAGCATAATCCTCAGCTGTATAAGATGTATGCATGGGAAAGAAATGCGCGGACTTAGTCAGCCTATCTACAACAACCCAAATAGAATCATGATGACGATGTGAAAGAGGCAACCCTGTTACGAAGTCCATATTCACCAGCTCTCACTTCCAAGTAGGTATACCAAACTCTTGCATCATACCACCAGGTCTTTGGTGCTCTACCTTAACCTATTGGCACATTGCACACTTTGGTACAAACTCAACTATATCCTTCTTCATACTATTCCACCAATAGATTTACTACAAGTTTCGGTTCATCTTAGTAGTGTTGGGATTAATAGAATGCCACGCACCATGCTCTTTAGCCATAATCATCTTCCTCAGATCATCAACACACAGAACACACAATCTACCTTGTAATCTCAACTTGCCATCTCCACTTTGGGATAAAACTTCTACCTTTTGGCCCTTAGGTGACTCCTTCAGTCTGACCAAACTAGGATTCCCACCTTGCTTCTCCTTCATTCTCAAACAAAAGAGAATTTTAAACTACTCTACACCAGCGTACTCTCCTCAGCTGAATCAAGCAACCTAACACCCAATCTAGCCAGACAATGCACATCATAAGCTAATTATTTTCTTACCTTCCTCTACATAAGCAACGCTACCCATAGCCGATCTATTAAGGGCATCCGCCACTTCGTTGGCCTTGCCCAGGTGATACAACACACTCATATCATAGTCTTTTAATAACTCAAACCACCTTCTCTACCTAGGATTCAACTCCCTCTGAGTAAACACATACTTCAGGCTTTTATGATCAGTAAACACATCAATATGAACACCATAAAGATAGTGTCTCCATACTTTCAAAGCAAAGACCACAACAGTTAACTCAAGATCATGTGTCGGGCAATTCTTCTCATGTGGCTTTAACTATCTAGAGGCATAAGCTATAACCTTACCGCTTGCATAAATACATAACCCAAACCTATTCTAAAGGCATCACAATATACGACAAAGTCATCTATACCACCAGGAAAAGTCAACACAGGGGCTTAAGTAAGTCGAGTCTTCAACTCCTAGAAATTCTTCTCATAGGAATCTGACCACTGGAACGTAACTTTCTTTTGGATCAACTGGGTCATGGGAGATGCAATAGAAGATAAACCCTCAACAAAACGGTGGTAATAGCCATCTGGACAAAATAAACTACTAATGTCATATGGGGAGATAGGTCTTGGCTAATTTTTCATAGATTCTATCTTTTGGGGATCAACTCTAATACCTTAGCTGAAATGATATGACCCAGAAAGGCTACAGACCTTAGCCAAAATTCACACTTACTAAATTTGGTGAACAACTGGTGATCTCTGAGGGTTTGCAAGACAATTCTAATATGATTCACATGGTCATTCTTATTATGGGAGTACACAAGGATATAATCTATAAAAAGAATGATAAACATATCGAGATATTGCTTGAACACTCTATTCATTAGGTCCATGAAGGTGGCTGGGACATTCGTTAGCCTTACAGACATGACTAAAAAGTTAAAGTAACCATAGTGGGTTCGGAAGGCTGTCCTTATAATACCACATTCCCTCACTATAATTTGATGATAGCCAAATCTAAGGTCTATTTTGAAGAAATAACTTGCACCATGCAACTAGTCAAACAAGTCATCTATTCTCAGAAGAGGATATATATTCTTGACTGTGACCTTGTTAAGTTGATGATAGTCAATACACATATGCAAAGAATTGTCTTTCTTTTGCACGAATAAAATATATGCGCCCCAAGGAGAAATATTGGGCCTTATAAAACCTTTGTCTAAAAGATCTTTGAGTTGCTCTTTCAATATCATATGCTCCACAGGTGCTATACGGTATGGAGAAATAGAAATGGGATAAGTGTCAAGAAAAAGGTCAATCCCAAATTCTATCTCCCTAGTGGGAGGTATCCATGGGAGATCTGTCAGAAAAACATCAAAAAATTCATTAACAATGTTGACTGACTAGATAGTTGGAGCCTCGGACTTAGTGTCTTTGACTCTAACTAAGTGATAGATGCAAACTTTGGATATTAGCTTTCTGGCTTTGAGATAGGAGATAAAATGACACTTGGGAAATACAAAACTCTCTGACCACTCAAAAATTAGTTCATCAAGAAACTAAAACTTGACCACTCGTGTACGACAGTATATAGATGCAAAAAAAGAATGAAGCCAATCCATACCCAGAATAAGGTCAAAATCTACCATGTATAACTTTATCAAATCCGCAAGTATGACTCTATGAAGAATAGTAATAGGAAAATCTCTATACACTTGTTTAGCAATAACTGACTCCCCTACGGGTGGGATACTTTGAAAGGCTCAGGAATCTTTTTGGGACTTATTTTAAAATTCATTGCCATAAGTAGGGTCACATAAGAGAGACGTGACCCGGCGTCCAACTACATATAAAGATCAAAACAAATGACATGGAGCATACCAGTAACAACATAGGGAGAGTCCTCCTATTTCTGAAAAGATGGTAACGCATAAAATCTATTCTGGCGTTGACCGCCAGCAGTGCTAGATGATCCACCCTGAGCATGGGCGGGATGAGGTGCAGGAGCTAGTGCACTAGTATCCGGTGCCTGAGACATCTCTGTTCACTTGTCTAGCATGAGGACAATCTCTAAGTCTGTGGCCCTACTTACCATAACCAAAACAGTCCCTCAGATCTACAAAACACTCATCAAGATGATCCCTACCATACTTAGCATAGGGAGGATAAAGGGCCTAGTACCAAAACTGTTCTACGAGCTAGACATAAAAGGTCTGCCCCCTTGCTCCTTTCTGCTTCTAAGAGTGGGAGCACTAGCTGATGAAGTCGTTGGCATAGACGAACGCCTCTGAAACTGAGGGTCGTTCCCTCCATAGAACATAGGCTGGCTATAATTATGCTGCTCAGATCTAGCCTTCTTGTTACCCCTCACTCTGTCTCTCTCTCTAATTTTATCCATCTCTATCTGTTGTTCATGTGTCATTAGCCTAGACAGATCTATATCTCTATGTAGCATCATAGTCCTACACTCTTTCAGCATCAAACAAGAAACACCTATCACAAACTTGCTCATACTTGGACAATTGGTTGAACATCAAGAAATACTCCTTAATAGTCATGGAGCCCTTCCACAAGTTCATAAAATCCACAATCTTTGATTTCCTTATCTCAAGAGGAAAGAACTTGTCCAAGAATGCATCTTGGAACACCTGTCAAGTCATAGGAGCAGCATCCTCACCTCTACCCTTTCTCCATGATACAAACCAATCATAAGCTCTTTCCTTTAACCTGTAAGATGCTAACTCAGCAATTTATTCCACAGAAATATGCAACACCTGCGTGATCTTTCTCATTTCATAAAGGTATAACTATGGGTCCTCACCTACCTTAGACCGATAAAACTCTGGCGGATTCATCCACAAGAAATCACAGATTCTAGCTGTGGGTACTTCACCTCCCTACTGATTACAATCTATGATCTGGTTATTGGCCCAAATATTAGCAGTCACTGCTTGGGCTAACACCTAAAAGGCCACACAAAACTCAGAATAAGACACCATCTCAATCAAAGAATCAACAGGTAGGGGTTGCTTATCATTATTTCCATGGACATTCGCTATTCGAAGAGGAATTTTTTTAAAATATAAGAGCACGAATTATTAGACGAGAGGGACAACTATAGGAATGATAGAATCTGAATAAAGAAGCAATTTTTTTGTAAAATATCTTGTAGCCTCTTGATCATAGATGTGGCACGCTATAAACCGATGACTAAAACTCCAGTCAACATGGCTTATCAGACTCCGTAGGACTCCTTTAAAACCTTAGGCTCTGATACCAAGTTTGTAATGACCCAAAATTGCCTCCCAGGATGTCACACAGCTCTTAAGGCTACAAGTATCCCTAAGCTAACCGTTTGAGCCTATTTTTACTAATAACATTCATTCCAAGATGATATAATTAAAACACTAGCATAGTCATATGATATAAAAGGAAATACTAAGAAAATAATCGATCCAAATAACCAAGCAATACCGGTAACCTCAATAAAACCATAATCTGATAACTATTCTGACAAAGCCTCTACAAATCCATGAACTAGAGATCCATTGGTACAGGTCCCCAACTGACTTTAAATGAACTGGAAATAACAATATAGTCTCTAAAAATATAAAGATGTCCAAACATAGGTCCTTGAGCCATGAGGACTCACCACTGTAGGAGTGTCGATAGAGGTACTCGAAAATCACTGACTAGGTTGGGATTGAGCACCTGAACCTGTATTATAAGACAATGTAGCACATAGACATATATGTGGATCAGTACTTGAGAATGTACTGAGTATATGGGGGTGCATGCATTTATATAAAATAACATCAATACTCTTTAATCAAATTATGCATGTAATAAGTAATGACTCACATGGCTTGAATAAGTATAAAATGCAAAGCTTATGAATCATGTAAAGTGGAACATGTAACACAATCTCATTACTCAAGGCTATAGGAAACTTTAGGCAATACTTTTAACTAATGCATATGTCTCATGAAGAGTAAAACTTCTTTAATGCTCAAGAAGTCATAACTCTGTTAAACTCAAATACTTGGAATTCGAAATCATATACCATTGGAACATACTTGAAGGCATTTGATTCAAGTTAGGAAAATAGCTCATTTCAAGATTTAGAAAAAAAAACTCATATCAAGGGAAAGTATTTTAGTTTTAAAGGAAAATGTCTTGTCCTTTTAAGGAAGAGACCCCATGTTGGGGAGGAGCATCGTACTCTTTACCAGGGAGTATAAACTCAATTCAGTAATCACTTATCTCGGCCTCGGGACTAATATCTCAACCTTAGGCCCAAAAATCATGGACTTAGGCCTAACCTATGGTAGCACATAGTTCTATGGTAAGAAATCATAGTAACTTACAAAACTCGATCCTAAATACTACTCCCTTTAGTTTATCTCACCTATACCATGAAAATCCACTTTAGAATAATCTCATGGTTCAATAAAAACCCAATAATCAAATCTATAATCTCATGTAGTAGAGTGGAATTCAAAACTTAATGACCATTAGGTCATAAAATTTCTCAATAATCTCAGAATACTCAAATCATGGGTGCTTATAGCACAATAGTTCATAAAATCTCACGTATCAAGTAGGGCTTAATAACCCATAATTCAATCTCAAGTTAGAACTCATCAAAAGCATAATAGATAACGTATAGATTCATAACTCATGTAGAAATCTGGAAATCTCAGTTAATTATCTTAAAATCTCAATATACTCATATACTTTAATGTTTCAAGCATTTCAACAATTAACTTCTCAAGGATTAACATCATGGGGTATAGACCCAACAATAATTTCTCAAGAAAACATGTGAAAGTTATGCCATTAGACTCTCAATTCATGGGAAGCATCAAAATATTATAATCGATAATAATGGGTGAAAACCCCAATTCAATTTCATGTAAAATCTCATAAATTGCCGAGAATTGTAGTTAAATAAGCCTTTGGGCAAATGGGTGAAAGGATTACCCTTATTCAAAACCCCATATACCTTTAATTAGAGGATGTGGATGAACTCTTGCTTTTGAACTCTATTCGTACTATTGAATGAGGGTTCTTGAATCCCTTGACTTGGAAACCTTGAATCTTGATTCAATTTAGAAAATTTATGGTGGATTCTTAAGATTTTTGGAAGAGGTTTTGGATACCTAGGGTTATTGTTGAGATAAAACTTGAGAAAAACTTCATAGAATTCTTGTAATTGACTTCAATTTGGTGTTTGCATGACTTAAGAGGCTTGGAAAAAGTCCAAAGTACCCTTTTTAATTTTTGTACAAAGCTGAAAATATTGAACTGGGAACCCAATTTTATGGGCCACCACGATGCACCACTATTGCGGTGGCTCACTAGAGATTGACAAATAAGAATCTGGGAGTCACCACGATGCAGAGCCATTGCATTGTCCCACTAGTTGGGACTTACAAGTTTAGTGAGACACCTCACAATCATGCTAGGCCACTGGAAAATGACTATCGAGTTCCACAATAATTTGACAATTGTCAAATAGACCCTCTCTACGATGCCCCAAGTACTAAAATGATGCTGTTTTATGACTAGGACTTAAATTATCCATAACTTCTTACCCAGGAATTAGATTTGGGCGAATCTTATATCGACAGAAATCTTATAAAATTTCTCATGTGATAAAAAGATAAAATAAGGTAAATTCTATCTTTTTAACACGATACTCACTTAGGAAGTCACTTCTCAATCTTTTAAGACCAAAATGACGCCTCACATGACAAGCCTTAAGGCTCATTCTATAAGAGAATTTTTGCTGGGTCTTATAGAGGGGAAGGATGACTTTGTGGGATATATTCACCATTTATATAATATTGGAGTTAGTCTATTAAATTTTAAGGATGGTGGTGTGTTTTTGTAGAAGGTGGCATAGTCATCTCTTGGTTCAAAAATAAAAGAGAAGCAAGTTTTGGATCATGTCTTAATAAGGATAAATAGTGATGTAGGTAGGCAGAAGGTGATGGACTTTGAGATTAGTGATGATGGTACTTATTGGTACTAAAGAAGAATATGTGTTCAATACATAGACGAATTATGAGAGAGGATCTTAGCTAAAGAACATGAGTTTCATTACACTTTTCATCCTAGTTCAACAAATATGTATCATGACCTTAAAAAGTTGTATTGGTGGAATAATATGAACGGGATTGTATCAATTGAGGATTGTATCAATAAATTGAGTTTCCTATGTGGAAGTGGGAGGTGATCAATATATATTTTGTTACTGATCTTTCTCAATCTCCAAATCAGTTTGATTTAGTTTGGGTCATCGTAGATAGGATGACCAAGTGTTCTCATTTCTTACTTGTAAGGACCAGTTTTTTTACAGAGGATTGTGTAAGGTTATATCTCCAACAGATTATTAAATTTCATTGGGTGCCTATTTCTATCATCTTGAATTGTGGTATGCAGTTTTCATCACACTTTTGGTGATTATTTTAGAAATGTTTGGGAATCAAGGTGAGTCATAGTACAACTTTCCATCTGCAGTCGGATAGGTAAGAAAAAAGTACTATTCCAACATTAGGGTATATGCTTCGAGCGTGTGTAATGGACTTGTGGTAGTTCGTTTGAGCATTTGCCCTTATAGAGTTTGTGCATAACAGTAGCTACTATAGTATAACTGGTGTTGTTCTGTTAGAGGCCTTGTATGGTAGAAGGTGTAGGTCTACAATTGAGTGGTTTAAAGTTAGTAAGGTGGACATGATTTCTCTAAATTAGGTTCACCAAGATATGGAGAAGGTGAACTTAATTCGAGATAGACTTAATGCTATCTAAAGTTGCCAAACGCCCAATGCATATGTGAGGTGTAGGAAGTTAGAGTTTGAGGTTTATCATAGAGTGTTGTTTAAGGTGTGTCCTATGAAGGGATTGATATGGTTTTGGAAGAAGAGGAAGCTTAGTGTATGTTGGCCAGTACTTGGGTTTTAGAAGAGTTGGTAACATTGCTTATAAATTGGAGTTTTCTTTTAGTTTGAGCGCTATTCACCCGGTGTTCTATCTGTTTATGTTGATGAAATATATGGGTGATCCATCGAAAATTATGCCTACCAATGATATTGCTATTTTAGATCTTTGTCATATGATGAGGTCCCAATTACAATCTAGATTGGTAGGTTCGTTAGTTGCAAACCAAGGACATTGCTTTGGTAAAGATTTTGTAGAGGAACCATAAGGTTAAAAAGGATACTTGGGAAGCTAAAGAGGATATGAAGTCTAAGTACCCATTCTAGTTTTCTCCTCCAAAAGATTGTTTGTAATATTTTCATCGACATAAGATTCACCCAAATCAGACACTCGGTGAGGGAGTTAGAGCCATTTTGTAATACCTCGAGACTCTAACCAATAGTGCAACCATGAATAAATCTCATGAGAAATAAATTATAGTGCTTTGGTTGTTTTCTAATAAATGGTGATGTGTATTAAGGCCTCAAAGATGTCCGGGCGATTAGGTGAATCAAAATATTCCTTACCGAATGAATTCTTGGGAAGGATTTTTCCATATCCAACTTCAAATGATCATATATCTCGTTATACTATGAATCATTGAGTCCATTACATACCAAAAGATATATAATTGAATTATGTTTCCAACGATACCAATTTCGTCAAAATCCGATATCGGAGCAAATAGTTATGCTTATTTTACTCCAGCGTGTCAGCCTAGAAACTCCGTGACGAACTTTTGTGACGACTTGTCATAAGCCTGACGGATTGTTAAAAAATGTCGTCACCTTAAGGCAGAAAGTCAAAAAGTCCAACCTTTTGTGACGATATTTTGTGATGGCTTGTCACAAAATGTCGTCAATCTTAAACTAAAAATCATAAAATCCACATTTTTTGTGATGACAATTCATGACAGCCTATCATGGGCCTGATGGCTTGTCACAAATGTCGACAACTATTTGTTTCCAGCAATTAAGGGATGTTTTTGCAAGGGAATTTCGGTCATTTCTACTCATTTTGGTCCTATATATATATATCCAAGTAGAGAAGAGAAGTTCATTTTATCTCATTTTTCTTCCAAGAAAGATCTAGAACAATGGTTTCTTCCAAAATCCTAAATCAAATCTTCTACAAGAAAATTTAAGAATCTTTCAAATATTTCACCAAGTTGTTCAAGAATCAAGTTCTCCAAGTCAAAGGCATCAAGAACATAGCTCAAAAGTGTGAAAAAGAGTTTCCAATCAAGCTTGCTCATCTTAAAATCATAATCCAAGGTGTGTGGTGTTTGAACAAGAACACTTCTTTCATTCTTATGTCCAAAGAATTAATTTCTATTGAATTTTATGATTTTTACAAAGTGGGTTTGCACCCAAATTAATTTATCAAGTATTTATGAGATTTGAGCTATACAAGATTGACATATATGACTACTTCATTGTCTTATTTCTTGAATTAAGAATTTATGCCATGAGTTGTATATTGTTATCATGAAATGAAGATTTCTAAGTGATTTATGATAAGTGTCATGATTTATGTTTTTCTATGAGAAATTTGTCTATTAAATATGTACTGATATTGAGCTTGAGAGTCAAGAACGAGTTGTACGATATTTTCTTGAAGATTTTGATACTTGATATGATTTGATAAGTAAGTGTACTTGATAATGAGAAAGATTATTTTGAGATTGACTCGAGTTAGGAATCCACAAGTTTATTATGATTTCTAAATGAGATATATATTTATATTTTGGTCCTCATGATAGACCCTTGAGTTGCTTGAGGTGGATTTCCTAATGCGTTCTGAGCTTAAGTCTGGGAGGAGTATTTAACACCAAGTGGGAAGTGTGGTTTCAGCGAATACTACTTTCCCAGAACTACGTACCGCTGTAGGATTAACATTAAGGGCCAAAGGCAAAGACAGTGATCACTAAATTTAAGGTTCTACTCTGATGGAAAGGATAAAACATCTCTCCCCAACGTGGGCAAGACGTTGGACTTCATGTAAGCTCACATGGTTTATGTTGGTTATAAGAAACTCCAAAGTCCATAGGAGTTCAAGTTCCATGAGTTAACGAGTCATTCTAAGTCATGAGTTAAAGAGTTTGAGTTGAGTATATTGATTTATGAGATATATAATTCTTGAATTACTATTGATGATTTACAAGGAATATATTTTAGTTCATTCAAGCAAAGAAAGCCATTATCGTCAGAATGCATGATTTTGATAATCATTGATGATATTATTTATAATGTTGCATTGCACCCCCATATACTTAGTACATAGTACATTCCTTAAAGTATTGACCCCCATATATTTCTATGTGCTACAGTGTCTTATAATGTAGGTACAAATTGTAGTGCAAATTCCACATTTAGTCAGTCCACTGCTCCCAGTCAGCAGGTGATGAGTCCTTTTGATTCGAGGGCTAGAGTTGGTTATACAATTCTTGAAGTATTGTATTTTCTTATTTTGAGCTTAGATAGTTGGGAGTCATGACACAGCTATCTAAAGTCAGTACCAGTAGAGGCTTCATAGACAGTCAATAGAAGTTGATGTATTCAGTTTCAGTTTCATTTGGTAAAAGTAGTGTTGTAATCTTGTAAAGTTCATGTTTATATTGATCAAGTTCAGAGAAGTTTTATGTTTTTGCTGATTTTATGTAGATTTATGCATTTTATCCTATTGCTTATGAGTTATGCCAGTGGTAGGGTTAGCTTGGGGTCACTTGTAACCCTAAGCACCGTGTGATGTCTCGGGACCCAAATTTCGGGGCATTACAAACTTTGTATTAGAGCACAGAGTTCAAGTGTCCTAGGGTGTCTATGAAGCCATGTCTAGTAGAGTCTTGTAGAATGGTACGGAGATGTCTGTACTTTTCTTCAAGAGGCTACAAGACATTTAAAAAATATCTCTATTCTTTCATGTATTAGATCGTGCTTTGGACAGGTTCTTGGAGAAACTTATGCAGATTCTCATCTTCCTCTATTCAAGGCATCCCCACCTTATTTTTGAGGTATTAGAGACAGTCAAGATCAACTCTTTACAGATAGTACTTTATTAAACAGTCTTCCACAGATAGTTATGGAGCTTTAAATGAGCTAGAAAGTATCCTATTAGTGTCTTATCATGCCTTCTTATGAATCATGCAATAATCCCAAGTCAGTTTCACATCCAGATTCCTTCTCAGTATCCATAATGATAATCTATACTTCTTTATCTATGTACTATTCTTAAGGTAACATGATATACAAGTTTTAATTTCAATCCCTGACAATGCCCTTAGAGTTGCAAGTGAGAAATTTCAAAAGTCTCATAAAGCAACCTGAGAAGAGATGACCCCAATCTGTTATAAATTTCCTAAGTTCAATGTTATGCCCTCTCACTTATGATTCATTTAGTTAAGACAGAGTAAGATGTGTATTATTAGATTATCGAATATTGTGTGGTAAGTTTTTACCTCTCATAACCTTGTTATCATTATGATATTTGAACTGAAAGTCTAGTGAAGCCGTGTGGGGCTCTTTCGATTCAGTAGCATAATTTCTTTGTTAACCATCTCAAATTCTTTTTCAAAATGCAAAATCAAAGACTAGTGAAGTTGGGTGAGGCCTATTTTGATTCACTAGCGACTTTTTGTGTATCCTGTTTTCTCGTGTTGGTTGGAATTGGGTTTAGAGGTATTGTGGCAAGAAAGGTGGAAAGTATGATTTATTGGAAGTATGTATAGCCGAAACTTTTTCATGTGATCGAGTTAGTGATGAAGTGATATTATTCTTCTATGTCAGCTCATGGAAGAAAGAGAAAGAGTTATTGGTGGAGGTAAATAATAGTTTGCTTAAGGTACGAAAAGAGTTGTTGACGATGTGTTGCACAAGATAAGTATAATTTATGGATGCGGATACTTAGTGGATGAGTGTTGTTAACTTAGGTACTCCTGAGATTGCAAGGGGAAGTTAAGTTGAGGCTTAGAAAGTTATGAACTAAGTTATGCTATGTATGAAGGATAAATAGTAATAATGGGTAGAAGGGGGACGTGTTGATGGATTATAAATGAGAGAGGCCATATGATTATGAACAATTATTATTATTAGGGGGTTTAAGTCGGCTAGTATTTATTGACATTTTGTTTTATATTTTCCAAGTGAGAATTGTGTGTGTGAGGTAGAGTTGTAAGTTATACTGAGCGTTAGGAATTAAACTTGGATGATGGGTGGCTATGAAGCTGGATGTGATGATGTAACACCCAGATTCACTGAACCGGAATGCAACACGATGCTCATGATCCCAAGGGACCACAAGCTAACCCATGACTGATATCTGTACCTGTAAACTACATAATATCTCATAAAATATGTGGAAACATGAACTGTAAGGCCATAAGGTTCAATACTGATACATATCCGAAAAATATGGTATAACAATACCAAAAAGGAACATAAATACTAAAGTCTGAACATCTAATTTAACATGTAGTTTGAAAGCCTCTAACTAAACTAAATAAGGATTTGATGGGACATGTCCCCAACTAACTCCAACTACTGAAATAAAGTGAAAACTGAAATAAGAATGAAATCATTATGTCCTCGAAGGATGAGGACTCACATCTAACTCTGACTACTAATCCTGGAATCTACTGCTGATTTGGAGCTCATGCCTTTAAACCTATGTGTAACATAAGAGAAAGGACCATAGCGTAAATATGTCAGTACGTCTGATTGTACTGAGTATATGAGTGAGGTAGGCTAAATGCAAAGGGTTATATGCATAGACAATACTGACTGATATGAACGTGAGAGTACATAGATGCATACGTAACTATAACTGAACTTGTGGAGATACAGACTACTGAGTCTGAATACTGACAATATGAGTGTACTGATAATGAGATTCTGAAAGACTGAGTTTACTGATATTGATATGTAAATCACTAATAAGTAATGGATCTGGTTCTGTATTACTGATATACTAAGACACTGATATTTCATTACTGATAAATGAATGATTGTTTCTGACAGTTTGAATTATAAAGAACTGGTCTGATTGACTGTATCTGACAGTCCTGAATCTGAGTACTGATACCATGAGTTCTGATGACTTTTGTGATTCATAGCATAAGTGACTGTATCTGACAGTCCATAAATCTAAAGGAAACTATCTGAGTTCAATTCTATTTCTGAGTTGACTGTATCTGACAGTCCTAATATACTGAAATCAGAAGAACTATCTGAGTTCTTTACTGAGACTGCGTAGCTATTGCTGACAGTCCTAAAATCTGTAACTAAAATTGTGGGAAGTAGTTATCTAAACGACATGCCCCCAATACTCTATAATAGCTAAGTTGGAGTCCAATCTCTGCCTCGACTGGAGGGGTGTCAATACCGCGCCACTGGTAAGGACAACTGTGAGAACCCTATACAGGCAGGTAGGCAATGAGAACGATGGGAACCCTAAGCTGATGGGTTAAGCCACCTCATCAACCCTAATCTGACGGGTTAAGATGTCTCAACCTACGCTGGCTACGTAGTTTTGGAACACAAGGATTGCTACTAAGAATCACAACCTAAATTGGCGGGTGATTTCCAATCCTTGGGTTCACTCGGTGCTAACCTCTACTCTAATCTTAAGGACACTGAACTGAATAACTAAGTTGAACTGAATAACTGAACTGAACTGATTAGCTAAACTGATACTGATTTACTGGACTGATATTAGTAGTATTGTTTAGCATAGCTAAACTAAGTTTATTGGATTCCAATGGCTGACGGAAGGTACTGAGTTCTGAAGACTGGTTGAGAGTACTGAAGTTACTATGATTGACTGTGAATACTAAGGTTGCTAAAGTTACTGAGCACTGAGATTACTTAGATTACTGGACTACTGAGATTACTGAGATTTGTTAGTTTTCCTGAGTCACATGGCTAACTGAATTTTATATATCATGGATTGACTGAGAGTATCGTGAAAACATGACATGTCTCTAGGCACACAATTATATTTTTGGATACTCGGAATCGATGGAAGGAAACTGACACAACTTGAATTTCTTGAGTACACGACCATTAATAAAAACCATAATTTATGAGTGGGGTATTTCATGAAGTACATGGTCATCATAATATCTATCATGAATAGGAATGCTTATAATCTAGTTATAAATCTCATATTCTAATATCATGGGCATTTCGACAACATATACGACTAATAGAAATCGCATGAAAACCATTCAAGCGTCAGGGAACAGCAACATGTAACATTTATTTCATATTGTAATGATTTGGGGATATTATACTTCATGTATTTATTAAACATCTCAAACATGGTAGGAAAATCATGAATATATTTTATGTACATAATTTATATCTCCAATATCATATATACTTTATACCACAACAATAACAACACATAATTAGCATGGAAATTCATATTGGAGTGTATAACTAACATGAACTTGTTATTTAGATATCATGAAATCATGTAAATATGAAGTTCTAACATACTAGGCATTTTATCGAACACCTTGCATCCATTCTTTAAGGCATAGGTGGATTTCATACTTGTATTCTATCAATTCATCTACAGATCATGTTTTTCAACAAACAACATAACTTTCATGAGATATACAATCACAATACTATTAGCAAAACAAACAAGCATCAACATGGGTATGATCATATCATCAAAATCAACCAAGCTTTTGTATTTTAAAGTTTGATTCTTGAACCCCACGAAAGAAAGGAATCCGTGGATGAACACTAAGCATACCTTAGAAGGAAATTCTTGATGATTGGTGCAGGAATTTCCTTGGAATTGGATCTTCAAGCTTGATTGTGGAACCCTAGTTCTTTTTCTCCTATGGTGCTCTTGGATGATGAGCTTTGAGATGTTAATAGGGTTTTAATATGATTAGAAGCTATATATTTTGTAGGGTTAAGTCTAGGGACGTGTAAGGAGTCTTAAAAGACTTAATTACCCTTAAAATAACTCAAAATAGAGTGATTTTGGCGCCTGGAATTGATTTAGGAGGTGCCCAAGTGATTGCCTAAGCTAGGTTAGGCGGTGCCTAACCAATCGCCTATCCTTACTATCTCTCATGAAAATGGGTATAAATTTTTGTTCGGGTATTGGATTAAGGCAAAATTTGTATTGTTGGAAAGATAATCCGATTCTTTACAATTTGATGGGTCTAAATTAGTGAAAATACCACATTAACATCGATTTATACTCATTCAAAGATGACCCTTGAAAAATCGAACACTAAAACTTGATGGATTCAAAAACTCTTAGCTTGTATTACCTTAAGTGTCTCATATGAACATGCTTAATGTATCATAACATATCTTATCACTAGGATACTCATTGGAAGTTATGCACTAAAATGTTACTCACAGGATAGGAGGTTTCATATGTAGGAAAAAAGGTTTGCCTCCTAGCTTAGAAACATATGGGGTATTAAAATATCTCCCCCTTAGAAACATTCGTCCTTAAATGGAAATTAACTGAAGTGGGAGAGATGATAAGATGAAGTATGTACAAGACATATACTACTAAAATATGGGTTCATGAGTGGCATGACTGAAAGCTGAGCACAACATACTGAACATGCATATCTGATGCATGGGAAGCTGATTCATGAATATAAGACTGAGGATTCTAATAGACTAAGTTTCCTCAAAATGAGAATGCATATCTGATACACAACTTAATGGCTGAATCCATGCATATCTGATCCATGATTATATGATTGACATAATAGGTGAATGCATGACTGAAAGTACTAATGAGATGATCACACATATCTGATGCGTGAATTCATAACTAAACTTACACATGAACATGCAGTGGTAAAGGTATCAATATTGAACTAAAAACTGAGCATGGAATTGAATACCAACTTTGGTATTGAAATATGAACATAAGAATGAGTAAGTTTAAGGAAAACTGTTACCTTGAACTGATAATATTGATAAGTTTGATCCATATGCATAATCGGAAACATGACAAAATAACTGAGTTTGGGACGTGGTAGATATACTTAATATCATGATCTGAACTAAATCTTTAAAAGATGGCTTACGACTGAAGTTGGTGCTTGAGGGTTAACTTATGAGTACCATTTCTCCAAACTGAATTCATCAAAAGAAAATAGAGCAACATGTTTATGACATGAAATTTTGGGGGTACGATGTATCTCCCGCTTGGGACACTATGTCCCTCAAAGAATACTGACTTGGATGAGCTACTGAGGGAAATTGAGGCGATGCGTAAGACACCTAGAAACTGAGTCATGACTGATTAGCTAGGATCTAAAACTGATGAACTGAGCTGAACACGAGTGCATAAATACACTAACTTATCTGATTAACTGAATAACTGATAGCTGAATTCTGGATCTGCAAAGCTAAACTATACTTAGTCTGAATATCTAGGCTGAGATTTTTGAGTTTTATGCATAGGAGATAAGGACTAATTGAGTAGAATGAGGTATCTGAGCATGGATTCATGAAGTCTATATTATTTTGGAATACAAGACCAAGAAAATGACATGGCTATGAGGTATTTTTTAAACTGGGGTACTAAAACACTAATAACTAAGTACTGACAACCTAAATGCTATAGTCAAGCATGTCTGGAACTAAACTGAGTTTCAAATCTGGTTACTGAATTGAAGATGACAGTATAACTAAGCCTATAGCTAGTACAGAAGTACTAAATTCAAGGACTGAACACTGATCACTGAGTGCTGGATACTGAAACTATAATTGAGTTGGCAACTAAGTCTTTTGATGGATACATGCCGGGGACTGACATAAGTCAAGGATCTAAATGTACACTTACACTTTGTACTTTCCCAACTTCTAAATACGACCTCTTGCTAGATGTTTACTTGCACTTTAATCATGACATTCAAGCGTATCTTCACAACTACACCCTCATGCAAAGTAAGCATGCAACAATCTTTTCTTATCTAAACAACTACTCATAACTACACCATTCCATAAGGAGAGCTAGCTGGAGGAGTAAATCAGGAGGAGCTGAAACATGAATGGATACAAACTAAACTTGACACATGACTGAAACTTAAGGAATAAAATATCAATAGTTTGGATTTACCAATAAGGTATGAACTGAGGATATACATGACATAGTCTAAATGTATCTGATCTGTAGGGTCATAGCATGAGTCATGGAAGCTAAGTATACTAGAAAGAATGATATGCGTACACGAGTCATGAGATGCATGACCTGAGTCGAGAGGTTTCTGTACTCGTGGGACATGATTTGAATATTGTGGGAGCTGTAAGTGAACTCTTTATACTGGGAACTGAAGGCGCACATAATCTCATGGCAAGTGTGTGAAAGTAGATTGTTCTCATGGAACATGACTCGTACTGTGGAGTAAAAGGGACTCCTTATGCTGGAAATTAAATTCATACATGATTATAGTTCATGACTATAGAGTTGGTATGCAATGCCTGAGTTGGTTTCGTGATAGTTGAAGTTAAAAACTCTACATTGAGATGAGAATCGGTCTGTAATTGTCTTCCCTTACTGCTTTTTATACATACTGGCTCTACTACTGAATTTAAGGGCCTGGCTTTGGTACTTGATCTACCATTACATACCTACATTATGTTCAACACCTATCTGTCTTACTAAACACATTATCTGATTCTATTTCCTCATACACTGCAATATCACATTCACACCTTTATGCTTGATTTTCAGTCAATTAACTGAAATGTTTAGCTCGTACTGTTTAAGCCTACTGATCTGATCCCCATGAATACATAATCTGATCAAATAGAATAATACTATACTAACTCTACTACTGCTAAACTTCTGGGTTCAAGAATGAGTTGTCATGATCATGAATAAAATCTATACGACCTTGGAACAATAACGAACTAATGGGATACTATTTGAGTCTATTTCTAATCTCATAACTAACTATAGGAACTGTCTGAGAATGCCCTATCTTTAGGGCTTTGAACTTTACGGTTTTTATTACATTGAAAGTAAGGTAAAGTAAAAATGAGGGGTGCATGATATTAATCTACATGGTTTCCTTAAAAAAACATTTTATAGCACGATCTTGAGACATGAAATAAGGGAAACTGTTACTAAAACATCTCATAGCCTCTTGCACATATGTGTGGTGCATAACACGTCCATGTACTAGACTCTACTTGATGCAGCTTTCAGACTTCCTAGGACACTGTTGAGCCTTAGGCTTTGATACTTAGTTTGCAACGCCCCAACTTGCAGAACCGAAATGCCACACGGTGCTCATCACCTTGAGGGACCACAAGCTAAGCCATGACTGACATTTGTACCTGTAAACTGCATAATATCTCATAAAATATACTAAAACTTAAACTGTAAGGTGATAAGGTTGAATACTGATACATATCTAAAAAATATGGTAAAACAATACCAAAAACGAACATAAATACTAAACTCTGAACATCTAATCTGACATGTAGTCCGAAAGCCTCTAACTGAAATGAATAAAGAGTTGATGGGAATGTCCCCAACTAACTCCAACTACTAAAATAAAGTGAAAACTGAAATAAAAATAAAATCATCATGTCCTCGAAGGATGAGTACTCACGTCTAACTCTAACTGCTGATCCTGGAATCTACTTCTGATATGGAGCTCATGCCTCTGAATCTATGGTGTAACATAAGAGAAAGCACCATAGCAGAAATGCGTCAGTACGTCTGAATGTGCTGAGTATACGAGTGAGGTAGGTTAAATGAAAAAGGTTCTATGCATGGACAATACTTACTGATATGAACGTGCGAGTACATACAGACATACGTAATTGTAACTGAACTCGTAGAGATATGGGCTACTGAGTCTGAATACTGACAACATGAGTGTACACATAATGAGATTCTGAAAGACTGAGTTTACTGATATTAATATGTAAATCACTAATAAGTGATGTTTCTGATATTGTATTATTGATATACTAAGAGACTGATATTTCATTACTGATAAATGAATGATTATTTTTGATAGTTTGAATTATGAAGAACTGGTTTGATTGAGTGTATCTGACAGTCTTAAAGCTGAATATTGATAGCATGAGTTCTAATGACTTTTGTGATTGATAGCATAAGTGACTGTATCTGACAGTCCATAAATCTTAAGGAAACTATCTGAGTTCAATTTTATTTTTGAGTTGACTGTATCTGACAGTCCTGATATACTGAAATCTGAAGAACTATTTGAGTTCTTTACTGAGACTGGGTAGCTATAGCTGTCAGTCCTGAAATCAATAACTAAAATTGTGGGAAGTGGTTATCTAACCAACATGCCCCAAATATGCTATAATAGCAAAGCTGAGGTCCAATCTCTGCCCCAACTGGAGGGGTGTCAATACCGCGCCACTGATAAGGACAACTGTGAGAACCCTATAATGGTAGGTACTCAATAGAACAGTGGGAACCCTAAACTGACAGGTTATGCCAACTCATCATTCCTAACATGACAGGTTAAGATATCTCAACCTACGCTGGCTACGTGGTTCTGGAACACAAGGATTGCTACTAAGAATCACACCCTGAACTGGCAGGTGAGTTCTCATCCTTGGGTTTACTAGGTGCTAACCTCTACTCTAATCTGAAGGAAACTGAACTGAATAACTAAGCTGAACTGAATAAATGAACTGAACTGATTAGCTGAATTGATACTGATTTACTGGACTTATATTAGTGGTATTGTTTAGCATAGCTAAACTAAGTTTATTGGATTCCAATGCTGACGGAATGTACTGAGTTCGTAAGACTAGTTGAGAATACTGAAGATACTAAGATTGACTGTGAATACTGAGGTTGCTGAAGTTACGGAGTACTGAGATTATTGAGATTTTTGAGTTTTCCTAAGTCACATGGCAGACTGAATTTTATAGATCATGGATTGAATGAGAGTATCGTGAAAACATGACATGGATATAGGCACATAACTATATTTTTCTGGAACAAGTACCCCTAGGACTCGATAGAAGGAAACTGATACAACTTGAATTTCTTGAGTACACGACCATCAATAAAAATCCATAATATATGAGTGGGGGATTTCATGAAGTACATGGTCATCATAATATCTATCATGAATAGGAATGCTTATAATCAAGTCATAAATTTCATAATCTAATATCATGGGCATTCCGACAACATATACGATTCATAGAAATCGCATGAAAACCGTTCGATCGTAAGGTAAAGGCAACATGTAGCGTTTAGTTCATACTGTAATGATTTGGGGATATTATACTTCACATATTTATTCAACATCTCAAACATGCTAGGGAAAGCATGAATATATTTTGTGTACATAATTTATATCTCCATTATCATACACACTTTATACCACAACAATAACAATACATAATTTGCATGGAAATTTATATTGGATTGTATGACTAACATGAACTTGTCATTTAGATATCTTGAAATCATGTAAATATGAAGTTCTAACATACTAGGCATTTTATCGAACACCTTGCATGCATTGTTTAAGGCATAGGTCGATTTCATACTTGCATTCTATCAATCCATCTACAGATCATGTTTTTCAACTAACAACATAACTTTCTGAGATATACAATCATAATACTATTATATAGCAAAACAAACTAGCATCAACATGGGTATGATCATATCACCAAAATCAACCAAGCTTTTGTATTTTAAAGTTTGATTCTTGAACTCCACGAATAAAAAGAATCCGTGGCTGAACACTAAGCATACCTTAGAAGGAAGATTCTTTATGATTGGCGGAGGAATTTCCTTGGAATTGGATCTTCAAGATTAATTGTGCAACCCTAGTTCTTTTTCTCCTATGGTGCTCTTGGATGATGAGCTTTGAGATGTTAATAGTGTTGTAATATGATTAGAAGCTATATATTTTGTAGGGTTTAGTCTAGAGACGTGTAAGGAGTGTTAAAAGACTTAATTACCCTTAAAATAACTCAAAATAGAGTGTTTTTGGCACCTGGAATTGACTTAGGAGTCGCCTAAGTGATTGCCTAAGCTACGTGAGGCGTTGCTTAACCAATCGCCTATCCTTACTGTCTCTCACAAAAATGGGCATAACTTTTTTCTCGGGTGTTGGATTAGGGCAAAATTTGTATCATTGGAAATATAATTCAATTATCTACAATTTGGTGGGACTAAATTAGCCAAATTACTGTATTAACATCGAGTTATACTCATTCAAAGATGACCCTTGAAAAATCAAACACTAAAACTTGATGGATTCAAAAACTCTTAGCTTGTATTACCTTAAGTGACTCAAATGAACATGCTTAATGTATCATAAGCTATCTTATCGCTAAGATACTCATTTTAAGTGATGCACTAAAATTCTACTCGTAGGATAGGAGGTTTCATGCATAGGAAAAAAGGTTCCCCTCCAAGCTTGGAAACATACGGGGTATTAAAATATCTCCCCCTTGGAAACATTCGTACTTGAATGGAAATTAACGGAAGCGGGAGAGCTGCTAAGATGAAGTATGTACAAGACATATACTACTGAAACATGGGTTCATGAATGGCATGACTGAAAGCTGAGCACAACATACAAAACTTGCATATCTGATGCATGGGAAGCTGATTCATGAATATAAGACTGAGGATTCTAATAAAGTAAGTTTTCTCAAAATGAGATATATGCACAACTTAAAGGATGAATCCATGCATATATGATCCATGATTATATGACTGACATAATATGTGAATGCATGACTGAAAGTACTAATGAACTAATCACACATATCTGATACGTGAAGTCATGACTAAACTTACTCATGAACATGCAATGGTAAAGGTATCAAATTTAAATTGAAAACTGAGCATGGAATTGAATACCAAATTTGTTACTGAAATATGAACATGAGAATGAGTAAGTTTAAGGAAAACTGTTACCTTGAACTGCTAATATCGATAAGTTCGAGATTAATTACTCCATATGCATGATCAAAAATATGAGAACATAACTGAGTCTGGGACGTGGTAGATATGCTGAATATCATGATCTGAACTAAATCATGAAAACATGGCATACGTCTAAAGTTGGAGCTTGAGGTTAACTTATGAGTACTCTTTTTCCAAACTGGATTCATCAAAAGAAAATAGAGCAGCATATTTATGTTATGCAATTTTGGCGGTGTGATATATCTCCACCTTGGGACACTATGTCCCTCAAAGAATACTGACTTAGATGAGTTACTGAGGGAAATTGAGGCGATGCGCAAGACATCTAGAAACTGAGACATGACTGAATAGCTAGGATCTAAAACTGAGACACGATACATGAACTGAGCTGAACACGAGTGCCTAAATACAGTAACTTATCTGATTAACTGAATAACGGATAGATGAATATTGGATCTGCAAAGCTAAACTGTACTTAGTCTGAATAGCTGGGCGGAGATTTTTGTGTCTTATGCATAGGATAAAAGGACTAACTGAGTAGAATGAGGTATCTGAGCATGGATTCATGAAGTGTATATTATTTTCGAATACGATACCAAGCATATGACATGGCTCTGAGGTATTTTATAAACTGGGGTACTGAAACACTAATAACTAAGTACTGACAACCTAAATGCTATGGTCAAGCATGTCTGGAATTAAACTGAGTTTCAAATCTGGTTACTTAACTGAAGATGACATTATAACTTAGCCTATAGCTCGTACAGAAGTACTGAATTCAATGACTGAACACTGATCACTGAGTGCTGGATACTGAAACTATAATTGAGTTGGAAACTGAGTTTTTTGATGGCTACATGCTGGGGACTGATATAAGTCAAGGATCTAAATGTACACTTACACTTTGTACTTTCCTAACTTCTAAATACGAACCCTTGCTAGACATTTTTACTTTCATACTTATCATGACATTCAAGCCAATCTTCAGAACTACACCCTCATGCAAAGTAAGCATGCAATAATCTTCTCTAATCTAAACAACTGCTCATCACTATACTATTCCATAAGTAGATCTAACTGGAGAAGTAAATTAGGAGGACCTGAAATATGAATGGATATAAACTAAACTTGACACATGATTAAAACTTAAGGAATAAAATATCAATAGTTTGGATTTACCAATAAGGTATGAACTGAGGATATACATGACATAGTCTAATGTATCTGATCTGTAGGGTCATAGCATGGGTCATGGAAGCTAAGTATAGTGGAAAGCATGATATGCGTACATGAGTCATGAGCTGCATGACCTGAGTCTAGAGTTTTCTGTACTCGTGGGACATGATTTGAATACTGAGGGAGCTGGAACTTAACCCCTTATACTGGGAACTGAAGGCGCACATAATCCCATGGAAAGTGTGTGAAAGTAGATTGTTCTTATGGAACATGACTCGTACTGTGGAGTAAAAGGGACTCCTTATGTTGGAAATTTAATTCATACATAATTACAGTTCGTAACCATAGAGTTGGTATGCAATGCCTGAGTTGGTTTCATGATAGTTGAAGTGAAAAACTCTGCAATGAGCTAAGAATGGGTCTGGAATTATTTCCCCTTACTACTTTCTATACATACTGTCTCTACTACTGAAATTTGAGGGCCTGGCTTTGATACTTGATCTACTATCACATACCTACATTATGTTCAGCACCTGTCTGTCTTACTAAACACATCATCTGATTCTGTTTCCTTATATACTTCTAATATCACATTCACACCTTCATGCTTAATTTTAAGTCAATAAACTTAAGTGTTTATCTCGTACTATTCAAGCCTACTGATCTGATCTCCATGAATACATTATATGATCAAATAGAATAATACTATCCTAAATCTACTACTGCTAAACTTCTGGGTTCAAGAATGAGTTCTCATGATCATGAATAAAATCTATACGACCTTGGAACAATAATAAACCGATGGGATACTATTTGAGTCTGTTTCTAATCTCATAACTGACCGTAGGGACTGTCTGAGAAACCCCTATCTTTAGGACTTTGAACTTAACAGTTTCTATTACCTTTAAAGTAAGGTAAAGCGAACATGAGGGGTGAATGCTATGAATCTACATGGTTTCCTTAAAGAAACTTTTTCTTGCATGATCTTGAGACATGAAAGAAGGGAAACTGTTCCTAAAACATCTCATAGCCTCTTGCACATAAGTGTGGTTCATAACACGCCTATGTACTAGACTCTACTTGATGGAGCTTTCAGACTTCCTAGGACACTGTTGAGCCTTAGGCTTTGATACTAAGTTTGCAACGCCCCGATTTGCTGAACTGGAATGCTACATGGTGCTCATGACCCTGAGGGACCACAAGCTAATCTATGACTGATATCTGTACCAGTAAATTACATAATATCTCATAAAATATGTGGAAACATAAAATGTAAGGCCATAAGGTTCAATAGTGATATATATCTGAAAAATATGGTATAACAATACCAAAACAGAACATAAATACTGAAGTCTGAACATCTAATCTGACATCTAGTCTGAAAGCGTCTAACTGAACTGAATAAGGAGTTGATGGGACATGTCCCCAACTAACTCCAACTACTAAAATAAAGTGAAAACTAAAATAAAATAAAATCATTATGTCCTCGAAGGATGAGTACTCACGTCTAACTCTGACTGCTGATCCTGGAATCTACTACTGATTTGGAGCTCATGCCTCTGACCTATGGTATAACATAAGAGAAAGCTCCATAGCATAAATGCGTCAGTACGTCTGAATGTACTGAGTATACGAGTAAGGTAGGCTAAATGTAAAGTGTTATATGCATGGACAATACTGACTGATATGAACGTGAGAGTACATACATACAGACGTAACTGTAACTGAACTCGTGGCGATATGGACTACTGTGTCTGAATACTGACAACATGAGTGTACTGATAATAAGATTCTTAAAGACTGAGTTTACTGATATTGATATGTAAATCACTAATAAGTGATGGATCTAATACTGTATTAATGATATACTAAGAGACTGATATTTCATTATTGATAAATAAATGATTGTTTCTGACAGTTCAAATTATGAAAAACTGGTCTGATTGACTGTATCTGACAGTCCTGAAGCTGAATACTGATAGAATGAGTTCAAATGACTTTTGTGATTCATAGAATAAGTGACTATATTTGACAGTCCATAAATCTGAAGGAAACTATCTGGGTTTAATTTTATTTCTGAGTTGACTGTATCTGACAGTCCTGATATACTAAAATCTGAAGAACTATCTGAGTTCTTTACTGAGACTGGGTAGCTATAGCTGACAGTCCTGAAATCTATAACTGAAATTATGGGAAGTAGTTATCTAACCGACATGCCCCAAATATGCTATAATAGCTAAGCTGGGTCCAATCTCTGCTTCAACTAGAGGGGTGTCGATACCGCACCACTGGTAAGGATTACTATGACAACCTTATACTGGCAGGTACTCAATAAGAATGGTGGGAACCCTAAACTGATAGGTTAACCAACTCATTATTCCTAATCTGACTGGTTAAGATGTTTTAACCTACGCTCGATACATAGTTCTGGAACACAAGGATTGCTACTAAGAATCACACCCTGAACTGGCGAGTGAGTTGTCATCCTTAGGTTCACTCGGTGATAACCTCTACTCAAATTTGATGGACACTGAACTGAATAACTAAGCTGAACTGAATAACTAAACTGAACTAATTAGCTGAACTAATACTGATTTACTGGACTGATATTAGTGGTATTGTTTAGCATAGCTAAACTAAGTTTATTGGATTCCAATGACTGACGAAATGTATTGTGTTCTAAAGACTGGTTGAGAATACTGATGTTACTAAGATTGGCTGTGAATACTGAGGTTGCTGAAGTTACTGAGCACTGAGATTACTGGACTACTGAGATTACTGAGATTTCTGAGTTTTCCTGAGTCACATGGCTGACTGAATTTTATAGATCATGGATTGACAGAGAGTATCATTAAAACATGACATGGCTATAGGCACATAACTATATTTTTTTGGTACAAGTACCTCCAGAACTCGATGGAAGAAAACTGACACAACTTGAATTTCTTGAGTACACGACCATCAATAAAAATCCTTAATACCTGAGTAGGGGCTTTCATGATGTACATGGTCATCATAATATCTATCATGAATAGGAATGCATATAATCAAGTCATAAATCTCATATTCTAATATCATGGGCATTCCAACAACATATACGATTCTTAAAAGTCGCATGAAAACCATTCGAGCATAAGGGAATGGAAACATGTAACATTTAGTTCATATTGTAATGATTTGGGGATATTATACTTCATTTATTTATTCAACATCTCAAACATGGTAGGAAAAGCATGGATATATTTTTTGTACATAATTTATATATCCATTATCATACATACTTTATACCACAACAATAACAATACATAATTTGCATGGAAATTCATATTGGAGTGTATGACTAACATGAACTTGTTATTTAGATATCATGAAGTCATGTAAATATGAAGTTCTAACATACTAGGCATTTTATCGAACACTTTGCATGCATTCTTTAAGGCATAGGTGGATTTATACTTGCATTCTATCAATCCATCTAAAGATCATGTTTTTTAACTAACAACATAAATTTCATGAGATATACAGTCACAATACAATTATATAGCAAAACAAAAAAGAATCAACATGGGTATGATCATATCACCACAATCAACCAAGCTTTTATTTTTTAAAGTTTGATTCTTGAACTCTACGAGCGAAAGATATCCATGGATGAACACTACACATACCTTAGAAGGAAGATTCTTGATGATTGATGGAGGAATTTCCTTGGAACTAGATCTTAAAGCTTGATTGTGCAACCCTAGTTGTTTTTCTTCTATGGTGCTCTTGGATGATTAGCTTTGAGATGTTAATAGGGTTGTAATATGATTAGAAGCTATATATTTTGTAGGGTTAAGTCTAGGGATGTGTAAGGAATGTTAAAAGACTTAATTACATTTAAAATAACTCAAAACGGAGTGTTTTTGGTACTAATTGACTTAGGTAGCACCGAAGTGATTGCCTAAGCTAAGTTAGGCGGTGCCTAACCAATCGCCTATCCTTACTGTCTCTCACGAAAATGGGCGTAACTTTTCGTTCGGGTATTATATTAAGGTAAAATTTGTATCGTTGGAAAGCTAATTCGATTATCTACAATTTGGTGGGTCTAAATCAGCCAAAATACGACATTAACATCGAGTTATACTCATTCCAAGATGACCCTTACAAAATCAAATACTAAAACTTAATGGATTCAAAAACTCAACTGGTATTACCTTAAGTGACTCATCTGAACAGTCTTATTATATAATAAGCTATCTTATCGCTAGGATACTCATTGTAAGTCATGCACTAAAATTCTACTCACAAGATAGGTGGTTTCATAAATGAGAAAAAAGGTTCGTCTCCTAGCGTAGAAACCTATGGGGTATTACAAATGATTTCTTAGTTAATAGTACTAGTTATAGAGAAGTGATCTAATGAGCTTAGACAGTGTATGCAAGAGCTTGAGTCTGATTAACTTGTAATTAAGTTTGATTTTGTGTTCTTGGTCAGAAATCTTGCCCAAGGTACAATGGGGATGCTTTGTTTTCTAGTGTCATTGTATGTGGCATAATTAGTAAGTGTCGTGGAGTTGCTAGGTGAAGGAAGACTAGTTAGGTAATGAGCGATATTCCTAATAATTGAGTCAAGAGTGTGATGGCTTTAGTGTAAGGGAAGATAGTAGAACGAGTAACCAGGTTAGGTTGTCAGGTTCTAGTTGATGTGCCAGTAAGTTGTGGAACAGCTGTGAGAAGGGATACTGCTCGACCCATTTTTTTTAGTATTTTCAATTAATCCAGTATTCATTCATGCTTTGCGTTTTAATTCCATAATCATGATTCATGTCCAGGCATGCCATAAAGAATCATATCCTCTCTTAGTTATCGAAGTGTGGAGTTTCACACCTTTCACCGATTTGAATCACATTTCATAGTTACGAATTCCCAATTTAGGTTATGCAATGCATGACTTACGTACTCAAGTTTTCTGACATATTCAGTTCCAATGTTTAAGCGCTACTTTTAATGATCAACAAAGAAAAGAATTCAGATTTATATCGTGCATGTCCCCTAGCCGTATTTTTTTATGGGTTTATGATGTTAAATCCTCTATTCCTCAAGCCTCAGTTGAGTGTCAAGTTATTCGTAGCATCTATTTATGTGCTAGACCCTCATGCTCTAATCTTTTAGTTATCTTTCCTTACCCAAGATAGTGGTGGTGAATAGTTGTTTAATCGAGACAGTGCAGAATTTCCTTATCAACAATAGAGGGTGGAATGCCTACTTTGTCTTGGCGGTAATGTGATGTAAGATTTAGACTATGTCTGTGATACATGTTGTGGTTAGTTAAAGTTTAATGTGTTATTATTGGGAAGATTGTGGTGTGTTTATTTTGTGTATTCCATGAGTTGGAAGGAATATTAGAGTAAAGCGTTTGTGTAGGACTTGATTAGCTAGGAGTAGGTCAGGTGTGCTTGGGATGAGTGCATAAAAATACTTTTTGATTAGAGGTGTGCAGGGTATGAAGATAGGCTTGAATGTCATATTTGTGTGCATGCGGATGGGTGCTTTGCGCATTACTAAATAGCTAGTACTAGGTGGATTACAGTTGTCGAAGTGGTAATGAGAATTACTCTTGAAGTGAGAGGTTGTAAGAACATAGATGTGTGGGAGTTCATAATTTAGAATAGGGTTATGTGGTGAATCTTGTGGTTTTAGGTTAGGCAAGAAGGCGATGAGAGGGTTTGGTTCGAGGGGATATGAGTAGCTGGAAGTATCGGTGTCATATAGGGATTGTAAGTCGAATCGATCAAGTATAGTATCAGAAGGGTATAGTATAGTCGAGAGTGTTTGAGAAGTATGGTTGAGTTTGAGAGTAAAGAGTTGCCTTGCTTGAAGCATAGTACTTTTATCCTGACTTATAATTAATATGTTTAAGTTTTAAGTTATGGTATTATGGTAATTCTATGATATTTGATTCAGATGTCTTGTTTAGATCATGCCTAAAGTTCTTTGCTTCTTCAGGCCATTTGAATTCCTTGGGAGGGTGCTGAAGAAATCCTCTACTTAAGTATGAGTATCTAGTATGATTTAGTTCGCATAGGTAGCAACCCAGTTTTTAAAATTTGGCAGATAGATTTCTATGGTCTTTCATTTTTTTCGATCCAGTCTGGTCTTACCACTCGAAGTTTCATAAGTACGGGCAATCTAAAAAGTAATTGCTCGCACCCAAAATCTAAGAATTCAGTTCAGTATATGTATTAGGCATCAGTATCAGATTAAGATATATAATTGTGATTTAGTCTGTAAGCATTCATTGAACAATCTTTGTTTTCGAAGTATTCTAATCCAGACAATGTATTACCTATTATGTAGTCTTATCCTTGTTTCTTATGACCTATGCCTGCATAAATTATCTCATCGGCATCTATGAGTACCATTGCACCCTTATCGCATTAATTGAATTCTAAACTCTCAGTATGAGCCCGCTCTTTAATATAAGCAGAAGGCAAATCAGCTCAAATTCAGTCGACAATTACAGTTGTTCTCTATGTATTCTTTTCCAGTCTCGGGTCCAGCAGTATAACTATTCTTATCAAGAGTTTATACGTTCAACTAAGTACTTCAAAGTTTAGAAAGATATAGATTCAATTTAGCAAGTATTTTCAACTGTGTGTCTTCAGTTTTCTCTATATTCTTTCCCAAACAGAAACATTCGAGGATGAATGTTTCCAAGAAGGATATATTATAATACCCCAATTGTTTCTTAAGCCTAAATCTATCTTATGAGTGAATATAGATGACGTCTAAAGTGATTGTTGTTTATATCATGTTTTATTTTCATAAATTCCACTTTCTATCATGTGGAGAATTGGATAAGCTTTCCATGGACATAAGATTCACCCGAATCAGACACCCGGTGAGGGAGTTAGAGCAATTTCGTAATACCCCCAAACTCTAACCAATAGTGCAACCATGAATTAAATTATAGTTCTTCGGTTTTTTTCTAATCAAGGTTAATGTGTATTAAGGCCTCAAAGATGTCCTAGCGATTAGGTGAATCAAAACATTCCTTACCGATTGAATTCTTGGGAAGGATTTTTCCATATGCAAATTCAAATCATATCTCTCGTTATACTACGAATCATTGATCCCATCACCTACCATAAAATATATATTTGAATTATCTTTCCAACGATACCAATTTCATCAAAATTCGAAATCGGAGCGAAGAGTTATGGTTATTTTACTCCAGCGTGTCAGCCTGAAAACTCCGTGACGACCTTTTATGATGACCTATCACAAGCTTGACGGCTTGTCACAAAATATCATTACTTAATATAGAAACTCACAAAATCCAACCTTTTATGATGACATTTTTTGACGGCTTGTCACAAGTTTGATGGCTTGTCACAAAATGTCATCAATCTTAAGCGAAAAATCATAAAATCGGACGTTTTTGTGATAATAATTCCTGACGGCCTATCACGGGCCTGACGGCTTGTCACGGATGTCGTCCACTATTTGTTTTCCAGCAATTAAAGGATGTTTTTGCAAGGGAATTTTGGTTATTTGCACCCATTTTGGTCCTATATATATATATATATATATATATATCCAAGTAGAGAAGAGAAGTTCATTTTCTGTCATTTCTCTTCCAAAAAAGATCGAGAACTAGGGTTTCTTCCAAAATCCTAAATCAAATCTTCTACAAGAAAATTCAAGAATCTTCCAAATATTTCACCAAGTTGTTCAAGAATCAAGTTCTCCAAATCAAACGCATTAAGAGCTTAGCTCAAAAGTGTGAAGAAGAGTTTCCAATCAAGATTGCTCATCGTAAAATCATAATCCAAGGTATGTGGGGTTTGAACAAGAATACTTCTTTCATTCTTGAGTCCAAAGATTTAATTTCTATTTAATTTCATGATTTTTGCAATGTGGGTTTATACTCAAATTAATTTATCAAGGATTTGTGAGATTTGAGCTAGACAAGATTGACATATATGACTACTTCATTGTCTTATTTCTTATATAAAGAATTTATGCCATGAGTTGTATATTGTTATTATGAAATGAAGATTTCTAAGTGATTTATGATAAGTGTCATGATTTATGTTTTCTATAAGAAATTTGTCTATTGAATATATATTAATATTGAGCTTGAGAGTCAAGAACGAGTTCTATGATATTTTCTTGAAGATTTTGATACTTGATATGATTTCATAATCAAGTATACTTGGTGATTAGAAAGATTATTTTGAGATTGACTCGAGTCAGGAATACCCAAGTTGATTATGATTTATAAATGAGATATATTTATATTTTGGTCCTTATGGTAGACCCTTGAGTTGATTAAGGTGGATTTCCTAATGCGTTCTACGCTTAAGTCTGAGAGTAGTATTTACCACTGATTGGGAAGTGTGGGTTCAGCGTATCCTATTTCCCAAGAACTACGTGCCACCATAGGATTAAGATTAAGGGACAAAGGACAAAACAGTGATCACTAAATTTAAGGTTCTACTCCGATGGCAAGGATTGAACAGCTCTCCCCAACGTGGGAAAGATGTTGAACTCCATTTAAGTTCACATGGTTTATGTCGGTTATAAGAAACTCCCAAGTCCATAAGATTTTAAGTTTCATGAGTTACCGGGTCACTCTAAGTCATGAGTTAAAGAGTTTGAGTTGAGTATAATGATTTATGAGATATATAATGCTTGCATTACTATTGATGATTTACAAGAAATATATTTTAATTAATTCAAGCAAAGAAAGTCGTTATCATCAGCATGCATGATTTTCATAATAATTTATGATATTATTTATAATGTTACATTGCACCCCCACATACTCAGTATATTCTTTAAAGTACTGACTCCCATATATTTCTATGTGCTACAATGTCTTATAATGTAGGTACAAATTATAGCGTAGATACCACAATGAGTCAGTCCACCGCTCCAAGTCAGCAGGTGATGATTCCTTTTGATTCGAGAGTTCGACTCAGGTATACAGTTTGAGAAGTATTGTATTTTCTTATTTTAGTTGTATTGATCTTAGATAGTCGGGAGTTATGACCCGGCTATCTAAAGTCAGTACCAGTTGAGGCTTCATAGATAGTCAGTAGTAGTTGATGTATTCAGTTTCTATTTTGTTTGGTAAAAGTAGAGGTGTAATCTTCTAAAGTTCATATTTGTATTGATCAAGTTCAGAGAAGTTCTATATTTTTGCTGATTTTATATTGATTTAAGCATTTTATCCAGTTCCTTATGAGTTATGCCAATTTGAGGGTTAGCTTGGGGTCACTTGTGCCTCTAAGCACCGTATGACGTGTCGGGACACAAATTTTGGTGCGTTGCATATTTTAGTGGTATGATTCATTAGGGGTGGTGACGAGCCATTAGGATTATTCTTAACCAAATTAGAAATGTAGTGACTTGACTTGGCTCTGAGTACGAGTAGTTCACCAAGAGCCATGAGGATAGGTTACGAGTAGTAAGGTTGAGAGGAATATTTTCAAGTGTCTAATCCTTGGGGTTCTATCTTGCATATGATTATATCGTAAAAGTAGGATGGTTAGTTCACGATTGAAAATCTTGTAGTCATATGTTAAAAAGTTTATGTGTGCCCAACTTACTATCTTGGTGACGACTCAATGGTACAAGGTGTATGTTGTGGTCACGAGTCAAGGGGTTGCCTCATAACCTCCTGCGGTCTTTTTACAATTTTTCACTAGGGTGTTTAGACATTTCTCACTTAAATCCTCTAAGACCCTTCATCCCTATAACATTGTTTGGTCATTCAATCCATACTTTGCAAGTTTAAACATCCTCTTTACTTTATCAAAATCCTCTCAAGGATAATTGGATAGGGTTTCTCCAAAGTTGTTATCTATGGGATTAAGGATAAATTTCTTTCAATGAATCTTTGTAATTTAGGTATGTGACTCTTCCCTCATTGTTAGTTTACTAAAATCATATGTTTAGAGCTTTGTTTAGTAATAATTAATTGTGGTTTTGAAACCAAGGTTGAGGGGTTTGAATGCATATTATTGAATACTCTTTTCAATTCTTTAAAGGGTGTCTATGCATGTTTTTAATTATGGTTTTGCACATGTTTGTTTATGGGAATGATGATTTAATTGAGGGGTCATGGTTGAACCCCATAATTGATGATTTTTACTTTGATAATGCCATGCCCTCAACCTGTTTGTGAAATAGTCAATGAGAATGATTTGGTAGCATAGTTTAATTATTCTTGGAGTCCTCACATTGCACATATGATTAAAGAAATATGAATTGGTTTTGGTGGGGATCATATTGTTTTGGAGAGGCCTTGGTAGCCATGGTTTGATTATAAATGGTTTTGGTTAATTGAAAATAATGGAGAATAATTTAGTTTAATGCTTTATATGGCATACGCTAATAGAATTGCAAACTGTAATTCTAGTATGACAATACCAATGGTTAATGCCTGATTAAAATACTTTTTAGTAAATGGTTAGGAATGTGTAAATGATTTAATATGGGATTAAGAAGGGGTTGAGTAGCAAAGTCGTGGAAGGTGGGGGTCCCAGGGTTGTCAACATTGGAAACTCTAATTTTTTGTTGTAAGGGTGGTCTTCATGACCATGTGCATAATGTCACACTTTATATTTTTGAGATATACTAGTCATCTTAGGTTCATTTCTCTGGTAGTGCGGCTACAAGTATTGGGACCCTTTCAGTAGGATGAGATGAACCTATATAATCTATGTGTGGTTTTAGGACGGTCATGTAACACAACCCAGGTTAAGGATTTAAATACATGCTAAACCTTCTTCCATATCCCATCACGATATATATATATATATATATATATTTATGTGTGTAATTGCATATGGTTATTAATATATTTTTTTTAAATAATGGAACTATCTTATCTTTGTTCCTTAGTTATATGCTAGAGTTCACTCTGCTTACTATCTAGGGGCGTTGTATCCCCAAGCGATGTAGGAACTAGCCATATTGCCATTCCTCCTGCTCAGTGACTTGGATTCACGGACAACTTTGAGTAAGATTGAAGTGGTGATATTTCATACTTCGAAAGGCTCTATTTCATGTTATATACTTCTTTTCATTATGGTTATTTCTTTGGATTTGGTTTTTGATATAGTCGGGGCCATTTCCCGACCATATATTGTTTGATTATTGATAGAGGCTTTGTTTAACTACTATAGGCATAAGCAGTGTTGATATTAGTGTTAGCCTTTGTATTGGTGTGTTGTCACTGAGATTGGTATAGGTTGGACATTTGGATGTGGTTGTTTAGTTATGGTTATAATCTTCATTTAATGTCTTTAAATTATCATTGTTTTATCTTGTTATCTGTTTGGAATTCACCCAACATGGGATATAGGGTGGTTAATGGTGGGGTATTCGGGGTGGCCACCGGTCATGGTTGGACTTGCGACTAGGCCCTAGTTTCGGTCGTGTCACTCCCCCTTGGGATCGTTCGTCCTTAAATGATTTTGACTAAGTTGAAAGCCTAGGGGAATGATGAAATTCAAACTAAATCTCTACGAGTGAAACAATAAATTATAACTGAATCTATAATAGTTACATAGACTGAACCAAACTCATGCATGAATGATATGACACAATAATAGTTGGGTGGCATGAGATAGATTAAAAATAATTAATTAATTAAGGGAATAACTACCACAAGTTGAAACTGAACTTGAAGAAAAAATTCAGGGTACTTTGTCACCATATCTGCCTCTGCTTCCTAAGTAGCTCCCTTAACTGTCTGATTTCTCCACAAAACCTTTACTAAACCGACCTCTTTATTTCATAGCTTATAAATCTGACGATCAAGGATCTCAATTGGCACCTGTTCATAAGAGAGACTATCTTTCATGCCCATACTTTCTAAATAAACTGTTGATGCTGGGTCACCTATGCATTTCTTCAACATAGAGACATGAGAAACTGGATACAATGGTTCTAAATCTGTAGGCAAAACCAACTCATAGGCTAAATTACCTTAATAAGTCAAAATATTATAAGGACCAACATAGTGGGGATAGAGCTTTCCTTTATTACAAAATCTATTCACCCCTTTCTTTGGGGAAACATTCAAGTAGATAAAATCACCAATATCAAACTTGAGCTCTATTCTTCTCAAATCTGTATAGTATTCTGATAACTTTGGGCAGTTCTTAGCATTTCTCTAATAAATAAACTTTTTCCATTGCCTCACACATCGAATCTGGCCCTATCAAAGCAGCTTCACCAACTTCAAATAAACCAATAGGAGATCTATAACTCCTAACATAAAGCACTTCATATAGGGCCATCTGAATAATGGAGTAACATTATTTATTGTAATCAGACTCAATCAAAAGCATGTGATCATCCCAACTACCCTTGAAATCATTAAAGTATTCTTTCAACATGTTCTCTAAGATTTGAATGGTCCTCTCTGCCTATCCATCTTTCTGTGGGTGAAAAGTTGTACTAAGATGAACTTGGGTACAATGACCCCTCTGAAACATCTTTCAAAATATAGAGGTAAATTGGCTACATTTATTTGAAATAATAGTCAAAGAGACTCTATGCAATTTCACCAACTCCCAAAGGTAGAGTTTAGAATAATATTTGGCTGAATTTGAAGTGTTAACTTACAAGAAGTAGGCTAACATAGTCTTTCAATCCATGAAAATCCAAATAGAATCATGTTGTTAGTGAGTATGAGGCAACTCTGTAATGAAGTACATATTCACAACTTTCCACTTCCAAGTAGGAATACTTATTTCTTGAAGCACACCACTAGGTATTTTGTGCTTCCCCTTAAACTACTGGAAATTTTGACACAGCCACAAATTCTCGCGATATCCTTTTTTATGCCATTCCACTAATAGACTTCCTGCCAATAGTGGTACATCTGAGAGTATTCTAGGTGAATACAATATCGAGAAATGTGAGCTTCTGCTAATATCTACTATCTCAAATTACTAATAGATGGAACACGTAAAAACTCCTTGACAATGAAGAAAACAATTTACCCCTTAGGAGAAGACCTCAACTTTTTAACTTCGTACTACTTCTTTCAACTTAAGCAAAATAGGATCACTATCTTTCTTTTCCTGTACCTCATCTACCAAAGAAGATTCTGAACCATTCTAAATGAAGACATTACCTTTGTTAGAGTAAACTAATTGGACTACCAACCTATTAAGATAGTGAACGTCATTAACTAACTCTTTCTTACCAACCTAAAGATGAGTAACACTCCCCACATACAGTCAAATAAGGGTGTTGGCCATAGCATTGGCTTTAGTCAGGTAGTACAATACACTCATATCATAGTCCTTCATCAAATCTCTCCATCTTCTCTCAAAAAGATTTATATATTTCTAATTGAACATATATTGCAGACGTTTGTGATCAGTCAACAGATCAAAAGGAAACCCATAAAGATAATGCCTTCAAATCATTAAAGCAAATACCACTGCTGTAAACTCAAGGTAATAGGTCGGGTGGTTCTTCTCATAAGTCTAGAGTTTTCTAGAGGAATATGCTATTACCTTGCCCTGTGCATTAGTACACAATAAAGACCAACTTGTAATCAACATAATAAACCAAAAAACCATTTGAACTCTCTGTTGAGTCAACTAGAGCGGAGGTAAGTCAAGTCTTCAATTCCTGAAAACTCTTCTCACAAGAAATAGATAAATAAATAAAGGGAAATCCTTCAAAAAATAATCGGTTGTAATGGCTAAACCCAACAAACTCTTAATATCTGATAGAGAGATTGGTATAGGTCAGTCCCATAATACTTCGGTCTTTTGCTTATTACCTTGAGTGCCTTCACTGAAAATAATATGACCAAGGAATGCTATTGATTGCAAAAAAAATTCACACTTCTTGAACATAGTGAATAGATGGTGATCCTTAAGAGTTTACAAGACAATTCTTAAATGATATGCGTATTTCACCGTCACTATGGGAATAAATGAGGATGTCATCTTTGAAGACTATAAAGAACATGTCAAAATATTTCTTGAAAATTCTATTTATCATGTCCATAAATGCTTCAGGTGCATTCGTTACTCCAAAATACATGACAACAAATTCAAAGTGGCCATTCCAAGTTCTAAAGGTTGTCTTCAAAATGTTAAAATCTCCGACTCTAAGCTGAAGATAGTCAAATATGAGTTCTATTTTAGACAAACAACTGGAAACCTTATGTTGGTCAAACAACTCATCAATCATATGAATGGGATACTTATTATTAACTATGACTTTGTTTAACTAACAGTAGTCGATACATATTCTAAGAAAACCATGATTTTTGCGTACGAAGAGGACTGGACCACCCCATGGAGAGATAATAAGCCTTATAAAACCCTTGTCTAGGAGATCTTTCAACTGTTTTTCAATTCCTTAAGCTCAACTGGATTACTTCTATAAAAAGGAATTGAAATAGGTTGGGTATTTGGAAGGAAATCTTTTTCAAAATTAGTTTCCCGCTTGAGAGAAACTCCAAGAAGAACATTAAGAAAAACTTTTGAAAATTCATTTACCACTAGGACTAACTAATGACTTTAGGATTTTGGAACTTTAGTAATTGACTCGAAAAAAATGATAGATGAATACTTTGGAAATTATTTTACTTACCTTAAGGAAAAACACAAACCGACCTATAGGCGCTGAGGTGGTACCCTTCAACTCTAAGATTGGCTTGTTTGGTAATTTTAACTGGTCTACTCTGTTTGTACAATCAACTGAGGTATAGAAAGAGTGATCACAATCCATTCCAATAATAACATCAAAATCAATCATGTGTAGCTTTAAAAGGTTGGCCAATGCAAATTTCTGGGATATTGTGACTGGGAAACTTCTATATACACATCTGGATATATTTGAAATACCAAATAGAGTAGAGACTATGAAGGGCTTTAACAGGATTTTGAGGTTGACTTAAAAATATACTTCTATATAGGGGCTTAATAAGGAATGTATGGCTCTATGGTCTAACAATGCATAAACATGAGTATGAAAAAACTTGCAATGTACCAATGACCACTTCAGGAGAACCCTTTTAATTTTGTTGGGTCAGGAGGGCATAGAACCTTCAATGATACTATCCAACAGTGGCACTAAATGTGTTACCCTAATGATCTATAGTACCCTATGTTTTTAAGGTCTCTATGGCAACCATGACTCATTCATCCAATCAGGAAGACTCATTACGAGTCATAAGAAGTGATCATATTCAACATAGTGAAGGATGGTTGAAGTTCTATTTTGGTTATGACACGACCCTAAGAGTTGTAGTAAGACTATAAGAGTGGTATAGTCCAATCGCAATCAGCTCAATTTAAAGGCCTAAAGTTTCTGGTGACATAATGACTCAGCCCTACAAGCTATTAGAATAGGTGATAAGTCATATTATAGGAGTCGTAATAATTTCAGGGTAGGATCTTTAAGTTTCTATCCAGATTACTAGTGATGGTACAAGTTGTAGTGACTTGTTATAAGTCATAGGATATGACTCGTATCTTGAATTGAAACATCCCATAGTTCAGACTAGAATGAAAATCCATCATTCATAAGTGTAAATGTTTCAAAAGCCTCGAATCCTATGTAAATTTAGCTTTTTAATGAATTATTTAGTGTGGGAATCTATTTTATCATGAATTTAGATCATAGAGGACCCTTAAATCAAGGACAAGTTGAAAGCTTTCCTATCGTTCAAGTTTTAGTGAGCATCAAAACATTGGTCAACTTCAATCGATCATAACTCCTTGTGTATATTGAATTGGAGGACCTACTATATTTCAAATGAAATCTCTTTGAATTATTTTCCAAAGATACCAACTTATCCCAAATCCAATATCAAAGCAAAGAGTTATGCCTATTTTACTCCAGAATGTCATCCTGGAAAACTGACTAACGACATTTTGCGATAAGTTATGACAAATGTGATGACTTATCACAAATGTCATCAGCCTTAGGCAGAAATCTTCCCCCAGTGATGAAATTTTGTGATAACTTATCACAACTGTGATGACTTATCACAAATGTCGTCAGCCTTAGGAAGAAATCCACCCCCAGTGATAAGTTATCACAAGTTGACGACTTATCACAAATGTCATCAGCCTTAGGCAGAAATCTATCAATTCCAACCCCCCAGTGACAACATTTATGATGACTTATCACAAGTCTGACGGTTTGTCACAAATATCGTCAGCCTTAGATTTTCAACAATTGGGAAGCAGTTTAGTAAGGGTATTTTGGTCTTTTTCATCCACTTTCCCCGACTTAAAACCATCAAAAAACATAATTTTCTCCTATTTTTCTTCAGTTAAAAATCTAAAAAATTCTCTCATACACTCTCAACCACAAGATTAGGGTTTTCTCTCAAGATCATATCCTCAAGAGCAAGAACATTCTCTCCCAAATGGGTTAAAACCTACAACAACAACAATTACAACAAACCTAGTATATTCCCACAAAGTGGGGTCTGGGAAGTGTAGAGTGTATGTAGTCTATACCATTACCTCTAAAGAGGTAGAGAGGCTATTTTCGATAGAACTCCGGCTCAAGATAAAGGGGTTAAAAGCTAGTCAAGAAAATATCAAGAGCAATCCTAAGGATTTCTTCAAGAAACATTAGATCTCTATCAAGATTCAATTACTAAGGTATGCGTAGTGTTCATCCATGAATCCCTTTTATCCATGGTGCTCAAGAATCATGTTTTAAATTATTTATTATGATTTCCTTGTTGTTTTTTGACTATATTCATGTTGATAATTGTTGTTTGGATTAAAGGTTGTATGTTGATGTGTTTTTCATGGAGCATGCGAGTAGGTTAGTTGAAACCATTGAATTTTGGATATGTTAAGATTGTCAAATTGATAAATACATCTATGCCCAAAGTTGTGCATGTGAGGTGTTTGATAAAATGCAAAGAATGATAGATTCCATGTTTTTATGACATAATAGTGCTTAAATGACAAGTCTATATTCTATTCCTTATGTTTCCACATGAATTCTATGCTATTGATATGTGTTGTTCTTATGAGTTATTGTTGTGATATGGAATGTCCATGATATTGAGGTATCCAAGTATACCCATGTTATATGTATTCCCTTTCATGTATAAGGTGTTGAGAACCATGTGTAGTATGAAATCCCCTACTTATGATATTATGAATTATGGATGTTATTCCTATGATCAAGAAGTATCATGTATGCCAGTTTCCTTCCATCAAGTCTTGGGGGTACTTGTACCCAAAAAATATAACTATGTGTCTAGAGTCGAGTCTATGTCAAGATAATGTCGGTCATGATATGATCAGTAGAACTCAGTCAGTTACAAAATTTAGAACTCAGAGATAGTTATAGTACTTAAGAAATCTCAGTAATCTATGTATCGTTATCATTCCAGCTTTAGTTCAGTACTTAACTTAGATCTCAATAGTATTCAACAAATCAATTTAAAACATAGTATTATTCAGTCAGATAATAGATTCAGTAGTATTCCATCATATAATGGAACAAAGAGAACTCAGTTAGCTCAGTCAAGTAAGAAACTCAGTAAGAGCTTCAGTTCAGTTCAAATACAAGTTCTAAGAATTAGTTCAGAGTCTTTTAGTTGGGAGTAAGAGTTAGCACCGAGCTAGTGCAGGGATAGCGGCTCTCCCTCAATGAGGCAGAGTCGTTAGGAGCAATCCCTAAACTCCAAAACTGCATAGCTAGCACAGGATATAGGAGTCACCTGTCAGAAAAAAGCTTGTCATCCCTCAGAGAGGCTTGACTATGATACCGTCTTATGCTTGACTTCCTACGAGGGTCACCTGTCAGATAGGCTTGACCAAAGAGGTCTTTACCCATGTCACTGTATTGACACCCTTCCAACTAGGGTTATAGGTTAGAACCCACTAATTTAGATTTGAGGCATGTCAGTTTAGTGATAACTCCCGCAGTTATAGTTTTAGTATCAGTCTTAAAAGTAGAGCTCAGAAATCAGGACTGTCAGATAGAGTCATCAATCTCAGTAAGGAACTTAGATAGTTCTACAGATTCATAGACCACAAGCTAGATAGGATTGGTCTAACATAAATTTATTCAGTATCGGTACTTATAGAGGTCACCCATTAGATAGGCTTGATCACAGTCTCAAATTTCGTTGAGTATTATCAATATCAGTTCCAGAGATCACCCATTAGTTACGCCTGATCTCAAGCTTAGGCACTCTTAATAATTATTAGAAGATTTAGACTGTTAGATATAGTCGCTTAATATCAGTTACATCGATTAGGCCGATCATCATAGTTCTACCAGTTAGATCAGTCATTATGGCTTACGTTATCAGTATTCAGTTTTAGAACTGTTAGATACAATCAATCAGACCAGTTCTTCATAAATTAAACTGTCAAAAATAGCCATTCATCTATTCAGTATCTTAGTATCAGTAAACTCATATTGTCAGTATTTCGACTCTGTAGTCAGTTTTACCATGAGTTTAGTTATAGTTACTTATGTATGTATGTATTCTCACGTTCATATTAGTCAGCATTGTTCATGCATATAAACCCTTTGCATTTTACCTACCTCACTCGTATACTCAGTACATTCAGACGTACTGAAGTATTTGCACTATGGTGTTTTATTTTATACCATAGGTTCAGAGGCGCAAGTTTCAGATCAGTAGTAGCATTGTACATTTCAGGAATCAGAGTTAGAGGTGAGTCCTCATCCTTTGAGGACATGATTATTTCTCTATCTTCTCATTGATTAGTTCATTATTTAGAGTTAGTTGAGGACATATCCCATCATCTCCTTATTCAAGTTATTCAGACAGTAGAGGCTTTTAGACTAGATGCAGACTAGATTGCAGACTAGATTCAGACTTCAGTATTTTGGTATTATGATACCTCTTTATTCGGACATTTTTATTACAAAGATTATGTTAATTATTGAACCTTATGGCCTTTAGTTCATGTTTTTGTATTTATATTAATATATTAAGCACTGTATAGGTTCAGATATCAGTCATGGGTTATCTTATGGTCCCTCAGGGTCATAAGCACCTCATAGCATTTCGATTCAAAAAATTGGGGCGTTAAAAACCAGGAAGTCTGAAAGCCGTATCTAGTAGTGTCTTGTACATAGGTGTGTTGTGCTCCACATTTATATGCAGGAGGATATAATATGATTTAGGAATAGTTTCCCTTTTTTCATGTCTCAGATTGTGCTATAGCAAGGTTCTCTAAGAAACTTATGTGGATTCTCATCATGTTCCATTCATGTTAGCTTTACCTTCCTCTTAAGATAGCAGAAGTAGTGAAGCCCAAAGTCCTACAGCTAGAGCTTTCTTAGGTAGTCCCCGTATATAGTTACAGGATAGTATTAATGGTGAGCTTTATACTTTCAGGTGTAGTCTTTCAGGATGAGTTATGATTTAGGTACATTATTGTACTGCAAACCATAAAGTAGAATAATTGTAGTTCAGTTCAGAGTTTAGTGAAGTGTTCCCAGACTTATGATGATGACTTGAGGATAAGGTAGAAGGTTTTGTTGAAAAAATGTAGAAGCAGTGCTTCAGTTAAGCTTAAGTTCTCAACATAAGAGAGTTAGTAATGCCAGCAGTTCAATTTAGCAGTCCAACAATCAGATTTGTACAGTTTGTTTTCACATCTTTCTATCTAATCATACTATCAAAAATCTTAGTATGGTAACTATTCTAAGTTAGAGTACCTAGTATTTATGAGTATAACTCAGTTCATGCATCATGCATTATCTTGATCTCTCAGATGTTTAGATGTGATCTAATTCATAGATTTCTTGTGCACTGCCTCAGTAGTCCTTAAGTATTCTAGTGATGTAGTGTTTTTAGAGGGACATAGTATCCCTAGGGGGAGATTCTCTATAACTCCCCAAAGTTATCAATTCCGTAAACCCATTCAGTTGTATGCATTGATTCCTATTATGAGTTAGCATCAGTTATCATTGCACAGTCAGTCATACTTTCTAGAGTAAGTTCACTCAGACCTCCATGCATTAGATATGCATGTTCAGTAGAGAAAGTTCAGCTTATCAGTGTATTCAGTCATATGTTCATGAGGACAACTCAGTCAAGTACCCATGCATCAGATATGTATGTCCGTCATGAGGATTCAGCTTATCAATAGTCTCATCCAAGTATGCTATCCATGCATACTCTAGTGGAAATTTTAGTGAGTCAATAATTTTCATCATATAGTCATGTTTTAGATATTCATGTCCCTTAAGTAAGTTCAGTTGATTAGTACTTAGAACTTATCAATCAAAGTTTAAGGACGAATGATTCCAAGGGGTAGATAATATAACACCCCATATTTCGGACTAGAATAAACATCCATCATTCATATGCATAGATGTTCTAAAAGCCTTGAATCCGATATAAATTTAGTGTGTTAATTAATTATATAGTGTTTCAATCTATTTGAGCATGAATTTTGATCATAAAGGTCCCCTAACTCAAGGACAAGTTGAAAGCTTTCCTATCGTTTAAGTTTTAGTGAGACTCAAAACTTAGGTCAACTTCAAACGCCCATAAATCCTCACGTATATTGAATTATAGGACCTACTATATGTCAACTGAAAGATATTTGAATTATATTTCCAATGATACCAATTTATCCCAAATCTGATATCGGATCAAAGAAGTATCCCATTTTACTCCAGCATATCAGCGAGGAAAACTTACTAAAGACATTTTGTGATAAGTTATCTCAAGTGTGATGAATTATCATAAATGTCATCATCCTTAAGTAGAAATCCACCCCCAGTGATGACATTTTTTGATAATTTATCACAAGTGTGACGACTTAACACAAATATTGCTAGCCTTACGCAGAATCCACCCCAGTGAATATATTTTGTGATAAGTTATCACAAGTGTGACGACTTATCACAAATATTGTCACCCTTAGGCAGGAATCCATTAATTCCATCCCCCCAATGAAGACATTTGTGAAGACTTATCACAAGTTTGACGGCTTATGACAAATATCGTCAGCCTTAGATTTTCAGCAATTAGGGAGCGGTTTGGTAAGGGTATTTCGGTTTTTTCCTCCACTTCCCATGACTTAAAACCCTCAAAGGATGTCACTTTCTCCTATTTTTATTTAGTTAAACATCTCAACAATTCTTTCACACACTCTCAACCACTAGATTAGGGTTTCCTTTCAAGATAATCTCCTCAAGAGCAAGAACATTCTCTCCTTAAGGGTTTAAACCCTAGTCAAGAAAAAATTATAAACAAGCCTAAGGATTTCTTCAAGAACCTTCAAGAAAAATTCTATCTCTTTCAAGATTTAATCACTAAGGTATAGGTATTGTGTTCATCCATTGATCTCTTTCATCAATGGAGCTCAAGCATCATATTTTAAATTATAAATTAAGATTTCCTTGTTGTGTTATGACTATATTTATGTTGATGATTGTTGTTTGGATTCAAGGTTGTATCTTGATGTGTTTTTCATGATGCATGTGAGTAGGTCAGTTGAAACCCATGAATTTTTTATGGATTAAGATTGTACAATTGATAAGTATACCTATGCCCAAAGTTGTGGATGTAAGTTGTTTGATAAACTGCCAAGAATGATAAAATCTATGTTTTTATAACTTAATAGTGCTTATAAGATAAGTCCATGTTCTATTCCTTATGTTTCCACATGAATTTCTTGTTATTGATATGTGTTGTTCTTATGAGTTGTTGCTGTGATATGGAATGTCCATGATATTGAGGTAAGCAAGTATACACATGTTATATGTATTCCTTTTTATGTAAAATGTGTTGAGAACCATATGTATTATGAAATCCCCTACTTATGATATTATGAATTGTGGATGTTATTCCTATAATCAAGAAGTATCATATGTGTTAGTTTCCTTCCATCGAGTCTTGGGGGTTCTTGTACCCAAAAATATAACTGTGTGCCTTGTGTCAAGTCAGTCTTAAGATAATCTCAGTCTTGCTATAATCAGTAAAAGTCAGTCAGTTAAAGATTTAGAACTCTCAGATAGTTATAGAACTTAGGAAATCTCAGTAATCTAAGTATTGTTATCATTCTAGCTTCAGTTTAGTACTAAGCTCAGATCTCAATAACATTCAGGAAATCAATTCAGAACTTAGTATCATTCATTCAAATAATAGATTTAGTATTATTCTATTAGATAACAGAACCAAGTGAACTCAGTCAGATCAGTTAAGTAAGAAACTCAGTAACAACTTTAGTTCAGTTCAAATACAAGTTCTAAGAATAAGTTCGGAGTCTTTCAGTGGGGAGTAGGAGATAGCACTCAGCCAGTACTAGGATGGTGGCTCCCCGTCAAAGAGGCAAAGTCATTAGAAGCAATCCCTGAACTCCGGAACTACTTAGCCAGCGCAGGATGTAGGAGTCACCTGTTAGAAAAAGGCTTGTCATCCGTCAGAGAGGCTTGACTATTATAATGCCTTAGGATTGAATTCTTATGAAGGTCACCCATTAGATAGGATTTACCAGAGAGGTCTTTACCCATGGCACGATATTGACACCCTTCCAGCTAGGGTTACAGGTTGGACCTTTGTAACACCCCGATTTTCTGAAACGAAATGCTATATGATGTTTATGACATTGAAGGACCACAAGATAACTTATGACTGATATCTATACCTGTATACTGAATAAAAGAATGAAAAATACAGAAACATGAACTAAAAGGCCATAAGGTTCAAACTGGATAAACATCTGATAAGAATAATTTCTAAAAATGCTATAATAATACCAAAATAACTGAGATAACCGTCTGAATATACTATAGTCTGAAAGCCTTTAAATTATATGAATAAGGAGTTAATGGGACATGTCCATACCTAACTCCAACTACTAAAATAAACTAAAAAATGCAATAGCAATGAAATCATCGTGTCCTCAAAATATGAGGACTTACTTCTACTCTGACTGTTGATACAGGGATCTACTGCTGATCTGGAGCTCGTGCCTCCAAACCTATGGTGTAACATAAGATCAAGAACCATAATTAAAATGCATCAGTATGACTAAATATAATGAGTATACGAGTGAGGTAGGCTAAATGCCAAGGGTTATATGCATGAACAATGCTGACCGATATAAACATGAGAATACATACATAAATGAGAAACTATAACTAAACTCGTGATGGTACTGACTACTGAGTCTGAATATTGATATCATGAAATTACTAACAATCACTAATAAGTAAGGACTAACACTGTATTACTTAATACTAAGGGACTAGTGCTATGTTACTAATACATGAATAACTATGCATGGCAGTCCTGATTACGAAGGACTAGGTTGGTCGACTATATCTGATAGTATAATTATAAAGTATTAATCTGATTGAATGAATTTGGCAGCCATGAATATGAGGAACTAATATGCTTGACTGTATCTGCCAGTCATGAAGACGGATATTGGTAATATGAGTTCAGAGAAATTATAATAATGATAACATAAGTGACTATATCTTATAGTCCTGAATATGGTGTAACTAGTTGAGTTCCATATTGTATTTGAGTTGACTGTATCTAATAGTCTTGATATTTTCAAGAACTATCTGAGTATATTACAAAAATAGAGACTGAGATTAAAACCGAGACTGTGGGAGGTAATCATCTAACAAACATGCCTCGGAACTAAAATGGTTGGGGTCCAACCTGTAACCTCAGCTGGAAGGGTGTCAATGCCATGCCACGGGTAGAGACAACAGGTGAGTAAACCCTATTCTATTTTGGAGCTCATTCTGTCTGCCCTGCTATCACGTAAACTCAAAGGCGATGCATTAGCACTATTGGCAGGGACATGTCAACCTATGCTGGCTAAGCAGTTCTAAAATGTAAGAATTGCTTCTAGGAATCACACCGACTAACTGTGATAGGTGAGTCCCCATCCTTTGGTTCACTCGGTACTGAATCCTACTCCTAATTGAAAGACACTAAACTGATTTGCTGAACTGATGTTAGTGGGATTGTTTAATAGAGCTAAACTGAGTTTATATGAGCACTGATCTTACTGAGTATTGAGTTCTTCAGATTTCTAAAAGTACTGAAATACAGAGAATACTAAAGTTATGGAGAACACTAGAATTTCTGAAGTTTCCAATATAACTGAGTACTGAGATTACTGAGATTAGCTGAGATTTACTAAGTTACTGAACTTTCCTGAGTCAGATGACTAACTGATTTCCATGAAACATGGCTTCACTAAGAGTATCACGAAATCATGATATGGCTTTAGGCACACAGCGATATTATTTGGGTGCAAGTACTCCCAGGACTCGATGGAAGGAAACTGAGACACGTGACTGACTTGATCATAATAGTAGAGTCCAAAATTCAAAATATCATAAGTAGACAATTTCATACTATACATGATGCTCAACTTCTTATACATGAAATGGAATGCATATAACATGTATATTCTTGCATAGCTTCAATATCATGCTCATTCCATATCACAAAAATAACACATAACAATAACGTAAAATTCATGTGAAATCATAAAGCATAGAATGTGGACTTGTCATTTAAGCACTATTGAATCATGGGACATGAATTCTATCATCCTAGGCATTTTATCAAACACCTTACATGCACCACTTTAGGAATAGGTTTATTCATGAATTCAAAAACCCATATCACCCAAAGTTCATATATTTCAACTAAGATGCCATCCTAGTTTCATACAAACCCATAAAGATTTTATCTTAACATCATTCAACACATAAACAAGATCAACAATCAAAACAAAGCATAACAAGCATGCAATGTAGTTTAAAATAGGGTTCTTGGACTTTTTGGACGAAAAGAGTCCATGAATGAACACACGCATACCTTAGAGTTCTTGATTTAGTGAAGATTGACGGAGAGATTCTTGGAATTTGATGGTAGAATTTGCTTGAACTTGAATCCTCTAATTAAAACCCTAATATGTTCTTGAGTGGATTTTGATGAAAGATAGTATGTTTTGGTTAAATAATGGCTTAATTCTGTGTTTTATAGCTCATATAGGAGTGGCAAGATAACCCAAATACCCCTCTAGATGCGTCTTTTAATTTCTGTAATAATTTCCTAATTTGGGCCCCTTGCGCGATGCGGAGACATCGCGTTGCCACTTGTTTATAACCTAAAAACTCACCGCAACACTGTGGAATCACAGAGAGACATTGGAAGTTTACTAATGTTATTTTTTCTTATGGCGCGATATGCCACTGACTAAAATGACACTACTAAAACTTTAAATCGCCATTACTTCTTCACCGGGTGTCCGTTTTAGGCAAATTTGGTATGGACGGAAAGCTTATTCAATTCTATAAATTTGAAGGATATAAATATGGCAAAATACTACTTATAAACCAAGTTATGCTTGTTCAAAGATGACCTATGTGAAGTCACACATGAAAATTTGGTGGATTCAAAAGTTCTTAGCTTGGCTAACTCTATGTGACTCTTATGAACAAGCTTAACACATCATAAGCTCTATTATCACTAGAATACTCATCCAAATTCATGTACTCAAACATGAATCATAGGATACGAGGTTTCATGCGTAGGAACAATGGTTTATTTTCTAGCTTAGAAATGTATTGGGTATTACCTCTCCTCCTTGGGAATATTTGCCCTTGAATAAGACTGAATGAGAGGGGAAATGAAAAGTTGAACATGAACTAAACATAAAAGACTAAAATATTATCTCATGAATGACGTGACAAATAAAATGATTCATACTGAACATGCATATCTGATGCATGGATAGTTGGTTTATGAATGAAGGACTGAGTGTTCTGATGTGCTAAATTTCTCAGAATTAGAATGCATATCTGATGTAGAGATTGATAAGTTGAATCCATGCATACCTGATCCATGATTATACGACTGACATAATACATGAATACATGACTGAAAGTACTGATCATTTGATCACGCATATCTGATGCATGAGTACATGACTAAACTGACTCATGAACATGCGACTGAACATGCAATGGTAAAGATACCAAGTTTGAACTAAAAAAGGATCATAGAACTAAATACCACGTTTGGTATTAAAACCTGATCATGAGAACAAGTAAGCTCAAAGAAGACTGTTACCTTGTACAAAAGAACTGATGTCTCTGAGATTAATCACTCAATATGCATGAGAGGGAACATGAGAACATACTTGAGTCTGGAGCTTTATGCATAAACTGAACTGAGTCTGCATTGCATGACATGGATAGAGTATCGTGAACTGACTGATACATTAAGCACATGGCTTACTACTGAGTGTTGGAGTTAGAGGGTTGGCTCATAAGTAACACTGATTCATCAAAGAAAATGACATCTTTAAATCATAAAAGTCAGGGGCTATAGTTTATCTCCCCTTTGGGACACTATGTCCCTTGAAGGATGCTGGGCTGACTTTGCTGAGATATTGAGGAAGTTGAGGTGTTGCAGAAGGCACCTAGGTATGAAATTGTGATTGATTATCTTAGATCTAAAACTGACGCATGACACATGAACTGAGGTGATTATTGGACTGAATCATACATCATAACTAAGATTGTAAATGGGCCTAATACTAGAACTGAATATTGGGTATGCAAGATAGAATTGCTACTTAGTATCTAGAATCCATGTCTGAGACATGATACATAAACTAAGATGAGCTTGCATAGACTAGTATGCTCTTTCTTAGAGATGGTTACATCCTCGAGATATCCGTTAGTATGGCTGGATGGAAAGAAGGGAGAACGACCCCTACAGAATTTCACTACATATCTGTTAAACTGATTTTCTAGCTAGACTAACTAACTTATGCTAATAAATGAACACTGGGAATGTAAGACTAAACTAAACTTGATCGGATTAACTGAACTGAGACTATCAAATATTGTACATAGGACGTAAGGATTAACGGAGTACCATGAGGTGACTGAGAATGGATTCATAGAGACTGTATTACTTAAAAATGAAGTACTACTCGTTTAATATGATTCTAAAAGAGTTGGTAAACTGAGGTACTAATAAATAAGAGAGAAACTGATAGTTGCATACTTTTGCATAGCGAATCAGAGACTAAACTGAGATTTAGAACCTGATTGCTAGACTGGGATAGAATATTGGGTTCGATTAACTAAAATTTGGGAGTCTAAAACTAATGCACGATACATAAGATGAACTGGACTTCCAACTACTTGGAGGTTCTACCTTAGAATAGTTACATTGTCTGAGATTTTGGATAGCATAAACAGATGCAAGGATAAGAAAACAAACCAGACAAATCTAACTGCTCATTTCTAAACTGAATTGCTGATTTTACTAACTAACTCATGTTGAAACATAAGCTCGAATGAGAGAAAGAGATCTAAAAATGCATACCATAAACATGAAAAATGTGGAACGCCCCCAAATCTAGGTTAGGGAAACTTTCTTGATCATAATAGGTCTTGAATCTATTCTGACGCTGACCACTCTTGGTACCTCGCTGATGCAACTCTTTACCCCTCTACGATATAAATCTACAGTATCGTATCTTATGTCCTGGCTTGCCACACCCAAAGAATACTTCACTTCCTGCCCTACAAAAATGCTTATGACGCTTACCACAAGCCTTACAAAGAGGATGGGTAAGAACTTTGCTTTTGCTACCCCCTAAACTCGGCCGAGAAGGATTGTAACTACCTATTCTAGCCCACTTATTTTATCTCTTTCTTTTTAAGCTTATGCTCCTTAATATTTTGAGCATAGAAAATCCACCTAGATAAGTGCATATCTCTAATCAACTATGTCGTCCAGCACTCCTTAACTACTCTACCTGATACCTCAGTCATAAACTTATTCATTATGGACCTACTGTCTGCCACTAAATAGGGAGCATACTTGTCTAACTAGGTGAACTTAAGGGAGTATTATTTTACGCTCATCGTACCCTGCCTGAGATTGATGAACTCTAACACTTTAGCCACCTTCTTCTCCATTGGAAAGAACCTATCTAAGAAAGATGTGATGAACTTTTCCCACTTTATGGGCTCTATATCTGTATCCCTATCTACCTTCCACTTTTTAAAACACGTATGGGCTACATCCTGTAGCTTATAGGTGGCTAACTCTACACTCACACTGGAAGTCACTCCTATGATGTCTGTGACTTTCTGAACCTGATCGAGGAACTCGTGTGGATCATCTTCAGACTTGGAATCACTAAATAGAGGAGGATTCTTTCAATTGAAATATAAAATCCTAGATGCAGCAACATTGGCCTCTGGGTCGGTTAAAACAGCGATAGGCCGTTTGTTCTAAGCTATAACTAAACTTGCTAGAGTAGTGAATGCAGTCCTGAATTCTGCATAAGAGACATTCTTATCTAGGAAATCTGCTTGTATAGGCTGAGGTGTTGACTGATAGTTGGTTCTACTTTCACTAGTTCTTTCTGAAGACTCCTGATACTAGGATCTACTACTGATCTGGAGCTTGTGCCTCTAAACCACTAGTTTAACATAAGAGAAAGAACTAATATACTAAGTGTACGAGTGAGGTAGGCTAAATGCAAAGGGTTATATGCATGAACAATGATAACTGATATAAATATGAGAATACATACATATATGAGAAACTATAACTAAACTCATGATGATACTGACTACTAAGTCTAAATATTGACATCATGACTTTACTGACTATCACTAATAAGTGTGGAACTAACACTGTATTACTTAATACTGAAGGGTAAGTGTTATGTTACTGATCCATGAATAACTGTGTATGACAGTCCTAATTATGAAGAACTGGTCTGGTCGACTGTATCTTACAATTTAATTACAAAGTACTAATCTAATTGACAATATCTAGCAACCATGAATATGAGGAACTAATATGCTTGACAGTATCTGACAGTCATGAAAAAGGATACTAGTAATATGAGTTCAGAGAACTGGTAATAATGATAACTTGAGTGAGTGTATCTTACATTCCAGAATATAGTGGAACTAGCTAAGTTCTGTATTATATCTGAGTTGACTATATATGACAGTCCTGATATTCTAAAGAACTATCTGAGTCTATTAATGAAACGGAGACTGAGACTGAAACTGACTGTAAGAGGTAATAATCTAATCGGCATGCCTAGAAACTAAAATGGTTGTGGTCCAACCTGTAACCCCTGCTGGAAGGGTGTCAATACCGTGCCATGGTAGAGAAATCATTTGAGTAAACCCTATTCTATTTTGGAGCTCTTTCCATCTACCCTGTTATCAGGTAAACTCAAAGGAGATGTATTAGCCCTATGGGTAAGGACATCTCAACCTACAATGGCTACGTAGTTCTGGAACACAAGGATTGCTTCTAGGAATCACACCCTCTGAATGTGATAGGTGAATCCTAATCCTTGGGTTCATTTGGTGCTGAATCCTACTACAAACTAAAAGACACTGAACTGATTTGCTGAACTGATGTTAGTGCAATCGTTTAGCAGAGCTAAACTGAGTTTATGAGAGCAGTATTTTACTTAGTATTGAGTTTTTGAGATTTCTGAGAGTATGGAATTGCGGAGATTACTGAAGTTACGTAGAATACTAGAATTTCTGAAGTTTTTGATATCACTGAGTACTGAGATTACTAAGATTAGCTGAGAATTACTGAGTTACTAAACTATCCTAAGTCACATGACTAACTGAGTTCTATGGAACGTGGCTTGACTGAGAGTATCATGATATCATGACATGGCTCTAGGCGCACAACTGTATTTTTTGGGTATAAGTATCCCCAGGAATCGATGGAAGGAAACTGACACACATAACTGACTTGATCATAAGAGTACAGTCCAAAATTTATAATATCATAAGTAGGGGATTTCATACTATACCTGATGCTCAACTTCTTATACATGGAATGGAATGCATACAAAATGTATATACATGCATAGCTTTAACATCATGCTAATTCCATATCTCAACAACAACACATAACAATAACGTGAAATTCATGTGAAATCATAAAGCATAGAATGTGGACTTGTCATTTAAGCACAATTGAATCATGGGACATTAATTCTATCATCCTAGGCATTTTATCAAACACCTTACATGCACCACTTTGGGCATTGGTTTATTCATGAATTCAATAACCCATATCTCCTTAAGTTCATATATTTCAACTAACATGCCATCCTAGTTTCATACAAACACATAAAGATTCTATTTTGACATCATTCAACACATAAATAAGATCAACAATTAAATAAAAACATAAAAAGCATAGCATATAGTTTTAAATATGGTTCTTGTACATTATGAACGAAAGGTGTCCATGATTGAATGCATGCATAACTTAGTTCTTGATTTAGTGAAGATTGACGGATAGATACTTGGAATTTGATGGTAGAATTTGCTTGAAATAAAATCCCCCAATTGAAACCCAAATGTGTTATTGAGAGAATTTTGATGAAAAAGAGAATGTTTTGGTGAAATATTGCTTTATTCCATGTTTTGGGGGCTTACGTAGGGGTGGGAAATAACCCAAATACCCCTCCAGATATGTCTTTTAATTTCTATAAAAATTTCCCGATTTTGGCCCCTAGCATAACGCGGAGACATCACATTTTTACTTGTTTATGACTTGTAATCTCACCGTAATGCGGTGTAATCGCTGAGACACTGCAAATTTACTAACGTCATGTTTTTTATGGCGTGATGCACCACTAATTGAAATGGCACTGCTAAAACTTTAAATCGCCATAACTTCTTCACCAGGTGTCCGTTTTACGCGAATGTGGTATTGACAAAAAGATTATTCAATTCTCTACAATTTAGAGTGTATAAATCTTCCAAAATACCACTTATAAACCATGTTATTCTCATTCAAAGATGACCTATGTGAAATCACACATAAAAATTTGGTGGATTCGAAAGTTCTTAGCTTGGCTTACTCTAAGTGACTCTTATGAACATGCTTAATACATCATAAGCTCTATTATCACTATGATACTCATACAAATTTATGTAATCAAATATGAATCATAGGATAGGGGGTTTCATGTGTAGGAACAATGGTTTATTTTCTAGCTTAGAAATGTATGGGGTATTACAATATCTCCTCCTGGGAACATTCGTCCTCGAATAAGGCTGATTGAGAGAGGAAACATTAAGCTGAACATGAACTGAATATGAACGACTGAAACATAATGTTATGACTAATATGACAAATAAAATACGTCACACTGAAAATGCATATCTGATACATGGGTAGTTTATTTATGAATAAACGACTGAGTGTTCTTATGAACAAAGTTTCTCATTATGAGAATGCATATCTGATGCAGAGATTGATAAGCTAAATCCATGCATATCTAATGCATGTTTATATGACTGACATGATACATGAATGCATGACTGAAAGTAATGATACATTGATCACGCATATCTAATGCATGAGTACATGACCAAACTGACTCATGAACATGCGACTGAACATGCAATGGTAAAGATACATATTTGAACTGAAAATGAAGCATCGAACTTAATACCAAGTTTGGTATTGAAACTTGATCATGAGAACAAGCTCAAAGAATACTGTTACCTTAAATTGAAAATACTGATGAGTCTGAGATTAATCACTCAATATGCATGAAAGGGAACATGAAAACATAACTGAGTCTAGAACGTGATGCATAAAATGAACTAAGTTTGTATTGCATGACATGGATAGAGTATCATGAACTAAACTGAGCCATTAACCACATGGCTTATTGTTGAGTTTTGGAGTTAGAGGGTCGACTCATAAGTAACACTTCCTTTGAGACAAATTCATCAAATAAAATGGCATATTTAAATAATGAAAGTTCAGGGGCTATTGTATATATCCCCTATGGGATACTATGTCCCTTGAAGGATGCTAGGCTGACTTTGTTGAGTTATTAAGGAAGTTGAGGCGATGCACAAGGCACCTAGGTATGAAATCGTGATTGTTTTTCTGAGATCTAAAACTGAGGCATGACACATGAACTGAGATAATTACTGGACTGAAGCATACATCATAACTAATATTGTTATTGGGACTACTACTAGAACAGAATGTTGGGTATGCAAGACTGAATTATGACTAAGTGTCTGGAATCCATGTCTAAGACATGATACATAAACTAAGATGAGCTTGTATATACTAGTATTCTATATCTTAGAGATGGTTACATCCTCGAGATGTCCGTTAGTATGGTTGGATGGAAAGATTGGAGAACAACCCCTACAAAATTTGTCTGCATATCTTTTAAACTGATTTTCTAGATAGACTGACTAACTTATTATAATAACTAAACCCTGGGAGAGTAATATTTTCTGAGATTTTGGATAACATGAATAGATTCACGGATAAGAAAACAAACTATAAAAATCGGACTGCTCGATTTCTAAACTGACTTGCTAATTTTACTAACTAACTTATGTGGAAACATAAGCTCAAATGAGAGAAAGAGATCTAACAATGCATACCATGAACATGAAAAATATGTAACGTACGTAAATCTAGGTTAGGAAAACTTTCTGGATCATGACGGGTCTTGATTCTATTCTGACGCTGGCCACTCTTGGTACCTTGCGAACACAGCTCTTTACCCCTCTATAATATAACTATATAGTCTCACATCTTGTAGGATAGCTTGTCACACCCAAAGCATACATCACTGCCTGCCCTACATACATTCTTTTGACGCTTACCACAAGCCTGACACAAAGGATGGGTAGGAACGTTTCTCTCGCTACCCCCTGACCTCGGCCGAGAAGGACTGTAACAACCTGGTCTAGCCCTCTTATTTTATCTCTCTTTATTCTTAAGCTTATTCTCCTCAATCTTTTGAGCATAGACCATCAACCTAGAAAAGTCCATATCACTAATCAACATTGTCATCCAACACTCCTCAACCACTCTACCTGATACCCCAGACACAAACTTATTCATACTGGACCTACAATCTTTCATTACATGGGGAGCATACCTGGTTAACTGTTTGAAATTAAGGAAGTATTCTTTTATGCTCATCGTACCTTTCCTGAGATTGACAAACTCTAACACTTTAGCCGTCTTCTACTCTATGGTAAAGAACCCATCTAAGAAAGCTTTGGTGAACTCTTCCCACTCTATGGGCTCTATATCTGTACCCCTATCTACCTTTCACTTTTTAAACCACGTATGGGCTACATCTTGTAGCTTATAGGTAGCTAAATCTACACTCACACTGGAAGTCTCTACCATGATGTCTGTGACTTTTTGAACCTGATCGAGGAACTCCTATGGATCATCTTCAGACTTGGAATCGCTAAATAGAGGAGGATTCTTTCAGTTGAAATATAGAATCCTAGATGCAGCAACATTGGCCTCTGGGTTGGTCGGAGCAACGGCTGGCCATTCGTTCAAAGCTATAACTGAACTAGCTAGAGTGGTGAATGCAGTCCTTAATTCTGCATGACAGACACTGGAAATTTACTAACGCCATGTTTTCTTATGGCGTGACGTGCCACTGACTGAAATGACACTGCTGAAACTTTAAATCGCCATAACTTGTTCACCGAGTGTTCGTATTAGGCAAATTTGGTATCGACTGAAAGATTATTCAATTCTCTACAATTTGGAGTGTATAAATCTTCCAAAATACCATTTATAAACCATGTTATACTCATTCATAGATGACCTATGTGAAATCACACATGAAAATTTATTGGATTCAAAAGTTCTTAGCTTGGCTTTCTCTAAGTGACTCTTATGAACATGCTTAACACATCATAAGCGCTATTATCACTATGAACTCATACTAATTCATGCAATCAAATATGAATCACAGGATAGAAGGTTTCAATCCTAGGAACAATAGTTTATTTTCTAGCTTAGAAATATATAGGGTATTACAATATCTCACCGTTGGGGACATTTGTCCTCGAATAAGACTGACTAAGAGAGGAAACAATAAGCTGAACATGAACTACTGAAACATAATCTTATGACTAATGTGACAAATAAAATAATTCATACTGAACATGCATATCTGATACATGGGTAGTTTATTTATGAATAAACGACTGAGTGTTCTTATGAACAAAGTTTCTCAGAATGAGTATGCAAATCTGATGCAGAGATTAAAAATCAGAATCCATGCATATCTGATGCATGATTATATCACTGACATGATACATAAATGCATGACTAAAAGTACTGATACATTGATCACACATATCTGATGCGTGAGTACGCGACAAAACTGACTCATGAACATGCGACTAAACATGCAAAGGTAAAGATACATATTTAAACTGAAATGGAGCATGGAACTTAATACCAAGTTTGGTATTGAAACTTGATCATTATAACAAGCTCAAAGAATACCGTTACCTTAAATTGAAAATACTAATTAGTCTGAGATTAATCACTCAATATGTATGAGAGGGAACATAAAAACATAACCGAGTCTAGAACGTGATGGATAAACTGAACTAAGACTGTATTATAGGACATGGATAGAGTATTACGAACTAAACTGAGACATTAAGCACATGGCTTATTACTGAGTTTTAGAGTTAGAGGGTCGAATCATAAGTAACACTTCCTTTGAGAAAAATTCATCAAATAAAATGGCATATTTAAATAATGAAAGTTCAGGGGCTATTGTATATATCCACTTTGGAATACTATGTCCCTTGAAGGATGCTAGGCTGACTTTGCTGAGATATTAAGAAAGTTGAGGCAATGCACAAGGCACCTAGGTACGAAATCATGACTATTTTTCTAAGATCTAAAACTGAGGCATGACACATGAACAAAGATAATTACTGGACTGAAGCATACATCATAACTTAAATTGTTATTGGGACTACTACTAGAACTGAATGTTGGGTATGCAAGACTAAATTGCGACTAACGGTATGGAATCCATGTCTAAGACATGATACATAAACTAAGATGAGCTTGCATATACTAGTATTCTTTATCTTAGAGATGGTTACATCCTCTAGATATCCGTTAGTATGTTTGGATGGAAAGATGGGAGAACAACCCCTACAAAATCTGAATGCTAGATTTCTAAACTGACTTGCCAATTTTACTAACTAACTTATGTTGAAACATAAGTTCAAATAAGAGAAAGAGATCTAAAAATGCATACCATGAACATGAAAAATGTGTAACGTACCCGAACTAGGTTAGGAAAACTTTCTGTATCATGACGGGTCTAGTTTATTCTGACGCTGACCATTCTTTGTACTTCGCTAACGCAGCTCTTTACCCCTCTATAATAGACTCTACAGTCTCATATCTTGAAGGCTAGCTTGCCACACACAAAGCATACATCACTGCCTGCGTTACACACATGCTTATGACGCTTACCACAAGCCCGACAAAAAGGATGGGTAAGAACTTTTCTCTCCCTACCCCCTGACCTCGGCTGAGAAGGACCGTAACTACCTAGTCTAGCCCTATTATTTTATATCTCTTTATTTTTAAGCTTATTCTCCTCAATCTTTTGAGCATAGACCATCAACCTAGACAAGTCCATATCACTAATCAACATTGTCGTCCAGCATTCCTTAACCACTCTACCTGATACCCCAGACACAAACTTATTTATTCTGGACCTACTATCTGCCATTACATGGGGAGCATACCTGGTTAACTGGGTAAAATTAAAGGAGTATTATTTTAAGCTCATCGTACCCTTCCTGAGATTGACGAACTTTTACACTTTAGCCGCCTTCTACTCTATGGTAAAGAACCCATCTAAGAAAGCTTTAGTGAACTCTTCCCACTTTATGGGCTCTATATCTATACCCCTATCTACCTTCCACTATTTAAACAACGTATGGGCTACATCTTGTAGCTGATAGGCGGCTAACTCTACACTCTCACTGGAAGTCACTCCCATGATGTTTGTGACTTTTTGAACTTGATCCAGGAACTCCTATGGATCATCATCAGACTTAGAATCGTTAAATAGAGGAGGATTATTTCAGCTGAAATATCGAATCCTATATGCAGCAACATTGGCCTCTGGGTTGGTCAGAGCAGTGGCTGGCCATTCGTTCTAAGCTATAACTGAACTGTCTACAGTAGTGAATGTAGTCCTGAAATCTACATGAGTGATACTAGAAATTTACTAACATCATGTTTGCTTATAGCGTGACGCGCCATTGACTTAAACGACACTACTGGAACTTTAAATCGCCATAACTTCTTCACCAGGTGTGCGTTTTATGCGAATTTAGTATCGACAGAAAGATTAGTCAATTCTCTATAATTTGAAGTGTATAAATCTTCCAAAATACCATTTATATACCCTGTTATGCTCGTTCACAGATGACCTATGTGAAATCACACATGAAAATTTGGTAGATTCAAAAGTTCTTAGCTTGGCTTTCTCTAAGTGACTCTTATGAACATGCTTAACACATCATAAGCTCTATTATCACTATGATAATCATACTAATTCATGTAATCAAATACGAATTAGAGGATAGGAGGTTTCATGCATAGGAATAATGGTTCATTTTCTAGCTTAGAAATGTACGGGGTATTACAGTATCTCCCCCTTAGGAACATTCGTCCTCAAATAAGACTGACTAAGAGAGGAAACAATAAGATTAACATGAATGACTAAAACATAAACTCATGACTAATGTGACAAATAAAATAATTCATACTGAACATGCATATCTGATACATGGGTAGTTTATTTATGAATGAATGACTGAGTGTTTTTATGAACAAAGTTTCTCAGAATGAGAATGCAAATTTGATGCTGAGATTTATAAGCTGAATCCATACATATCTAATGCATGATTATATCACTGACATGATATATAAATACATGACTGAAAGTACTGATAAGTTGATCATGCATACCTGATGCGTGAGTACACGACCAAACTGACTCATGAACATGCGACTAAACATGCAATGGTAAAGATACATATTTGAACTAAAAATGGAGCATGGAACTTAATACCAAGTTTGGTATTAAAACTTGATTATGAGAAAAAGTAAGCTCAAAGAATACTGTTACCTTAAATTGAAAATACTGATGAGTCTGAGATTAATCACTCAATATGCATGTGGGGGAACATGAAAACATAACTAAGTGTGGAACGTGATACATAAACTGAACTAGTTCTGTATTGCATGACATGGATAGAGTATCATGAACTAAAATGAGACATTAAGCCCATGGCTTATTGCTGAGTTTTGGAGTTAGAGGGTCGGCTCATAAGTAACACTTCCTTCGAGACAAATTCATCAAATAAAATGGCATATTTAAAAAATAAAAGTTCAGGGGCTATAGTATATCTGCCCTTTGGGACACTATGTCCCTTGAAGGATGCTGGGCTGACTTGGCTAAGATATTAAGGAAGTTGAGGCAGTGCACAAGGAACCTAGGTACAAAATCGTGACAGTTTTTCTAAGATCTGAAACTGAGGCATGACACATGAACTGAGATGATTACTGGACTGAAGCATACATCATAACTAAGATTGTAATAAGGACTAATACTTGAACTGAATGTTGGGTATGCAAGACTGAATTGTGACTAAGTGTCTGGAATCCATGTCTAAGACATGATACATAATCTAAGATGAGCTTGCATATACTAGTATTTTCTATCTTAGAGATGGTTACATCCTCGAGATGTCTTTAGTATGGTTGGATGGAAAGATGGGAGAACAACCCCTACAAAATATAAATGCTCAATTTCTAAACTGACTTGCTAATTTTACTAACTAAATTATGCTGAAACATAAGCTCAAATGAGATAAATAGATCTAACAATGCATACCATGAACATGAAAAAAGTGTAACGTACCTGAATCTAGGTTAGGAAAACATTCTAGATCATGACGGGTCTGGAGTCTATTCTGATGCTGACATTTCTTGGTACCTTGCCAAAATAGCTCTTTACCCTTCTATAATATAACTCTACAGTCTCATATCTTGTAGGCTAACTTGCCACACCTAAAGCATACGTCACTGCCTGCCCTACGCACATGCTTATGACGCTTACCACAAGCCTGACAAAAAGGATGGGTAAGAAATTTTCTCTCGCTACCCCCTGACCTTGGCCGAGAAGGACTGTAACTACCTAGTCTAGCCCTATTATTTTATCTCTCTTTATTTTTAAGCTTATTCTCCTTAATATTTTGAGCATAGACCATCAACCTAGACAAGTCCATATCACTAATCAACATTGCCTTCCAACACTCCTTAACCACTCTACCTTATACCCCAGACATAAACTTATTTATTCTGGACCTACTATCTGCCATTACATGGGGAGCATACCTGGTTAACTAGGTGAAATTAAGGGAGTATTCTTTTATGCTCATCGTACCCTTCCTGAGATTGATGAACTCTTAACACTTTAGCCGTCTTCTACTCTATGGTAAAGAACCCATCTAAGAAATCTTTAGTGAACTCTTCCCACTCTATGGGCTCTATATTTGTACCCCTATCTTTCACTGTTTTAACCACGTATGGGCTACATCTTATAGCTGATAGGTAGCTAACTCTACACTCTCACTAGAAGTCACTCCCATGATGTTTGTGACTTTCTGAACCTGATCGAGGAACTCCTATGGATCATCTTCAGACTTGGAATCACTAAGCAGAGGAGGATTTTTTCAGCTGAAATATCGAATCCTAGATGTAGCAACATTGGCGTCTAGGTTGGTCAGAACAATGGTTGGCCATTCGTTTTAAGCTACAACTAAACTTGCTAGAGTAGTGAATGCAATCTTGAATTCTTCATAAGAGACGTGCTTGTCTAGGGAATATGCTTGGACGGGATGAGGTGTTGCCTGACTATTGGTTCTTCTTTCACTAGTCCTTTCTAAAGTCTTGTTCTGTAAATTAAAGGAAGAAGTGAATTAGATTGAGAGTTTAATTAGAACTTTTGCTCACTAGCACAACATGAATACTAAAAGATGGGAAACTGTGCTGAAAACAACTCATAGCCTCTTGCACATAAGTGTAGTGCCTAACATAAGTATGTACAAGACTCTCTTAGATGACACTTTCAGACTTCCTATGATTCTATTGAACCTTAGGCTCTGATACTAAGTTTGTAACACCCCAATTTTATGAACTAGACTGCCACACGGTGCTTATGACCCTAAAGTACCACAAGCTAACCCATGACTGATATTTGTACCTGTATACTACATAAAAAGCTCAAAAATGCAGAAACATGAATGAAAGGTCCATAAGGTTTAAACTGGATAAACATCTGATAAGAATAATATCTAAAAATAGTATAACAATACCAAAATAACTGAGATAACTGTCTAAACATACTATAGTCTTTAAGCCTCTAAATTGTCGGATTAAGGAGTTGATAGGACATGTCCCCAGCTTAGTCCTACTATTTAAATAAACTGAAAATTGCAATAGCAATGAAATCATCACATCCTCAAAATATGAGGACTTACTTCTACTCTGACTGTTGATACTAGGATCTACTGCTAATCTAGAGCTTGTGCCTCTGAATCTATGGTGTATCATAAGAGGAAGCACCATAGCACAAATGCATCAATATGACTAAAAGTACTGATTATACTAGTGAGGTAGGCTAAATACAAAGGGTTATATGCATGAACAATGCTAACTTATATGAACGTAAGAATACATACATACAAAAGAAACTATAACTGAACTCGTGATGATACTGACTACTGAGTTTGAATACTAACATCATGATTTTACTGAAAATCACTAATAAGTGAGGAACTAACACTGTATTACCAAATACGGAGAAACTAGTGCTATCTTACTAATACATGAATAACTATGTATGACACTCCAGATTATAAAGGACTATTCTGGTCGACTGCATCTAACAGTCTAATTATAAAGTATTAATCTGATTAACTATATCTGGCAACCATGAATATAGGAACTAATATGCTTGACCATATCTGACAGTCATGAAGAAGTATACTGGCAATATGAGTTTAGAGAACCGGTAATAATGATAAAATGAGTGACTATATCATACAAACCTGAATATAGTGGAACTAGCTAAGTTTCATATTATAAGTGAGTTGACTGTATATAACAGTCCTAATATTTTGAAGAACTATCTCAGTCTATTACTGATACTAAGATTGAGACTGAAACTCAGACTGTGGGAGGTAATCATCCAACCGACCTATCTTGAAACTGAACTAGTTGGGGTCTAACCTGTAACCCCAGCTGAAAGGGTGTCAATACCTTGCTATGGGTAGAGACAACATGTAAGCAAACCCTATTATATTTTGGAGTTCATTCTGTCTGCCCTGCTATCAGGTAAACTTAAAAGAGATGCATTAGCCCTATGGGTAGAGACATCTTAACTACGCTGACTACATTGTTCTAGAACTCAAGGATTGCTTCTAGGAATCTCATTCTTTGACTGTGATAGGTGAGTCCCAATCCTTGGGTTCACTCGGCACTGAATCCTACTCCCAACTGAAAGGCACTGAACTGATTTGCTGAACTGATATTAGTAAGATTGTTTAGCAGAGCTAAACAGAGTTTATAAGAGCACTGATCTTACTGAGTATTGATTTCTTGAGATTTCTGAGAGTACTAAATTATAGAGATTACTGAAGTTATGTAGCATACTAGAATTTTTGAAGTTTTCGATATCACTGAGTACTGAGATTACTGAGATTAGCTGAGAATTACTGAGTTACTGAACTATCTTAAGTCACATGACTGACAGAGTTCTATGGAACATGGCTTGACTGAGAGTATCATGATATCATGACGTGGCTCTAGGCACACAACAATAGTTTTCGAGTACAAGTACCCCCAGGACTCGATGGAAGGAAACTGACACACATAACTGACTTGATCATAAGAGTAGAGTCCAAAATTCACAATGTCCTAAGTAGGGGATTTCATACTATACATGATGCTCAACTTCTTATACATGGAATGGAATGTATACAACATGTATATACATGCATATCTTCAATATCATGCTCATTCCATATCTCAACAACAACACATAACAATAACGTGAAATTCATATGTAATCATAGAGCATAGAATGTAGACTTATCATTTCAGCACTATTGAATAATGAGGCATTAATTCTATCATCCTAGGCATTTTATCAAACACCTTACATGCACCACTTTGAGTATAGGTTTATTCATGAATTCAACAACCCATATCACCCAAAGTTCATATATTTCAACTAACATGCCATCCTAGTTTCATACAAACCCATAAAGATTCTATCTTGATATCATTCAACACATAAAAATGATAAACAATAGAATCAAAACATAAAAAGCATAGTATATAGTTTAAAATAGGGTTCTTGTACTTCATGGACGAAAGGAGTCCATGAATGAACACACACATACCTTAGTTTATGATTTAGTAAAGATTGATGGTGGGATTCTTTGAATTTGATGGTAGAACTTGCTTGAATTTGAATCCCCCAATTGAAACCATAATGTATTCTTGAGCGGATTTTAATGAAAAAGAGTAAGTTTTTGTGAAATAATAGCTTAATTTTATGTTTGGGAGCTTATATAGGGGTGGGAATATGACCAAAATACCCCATCTAGATGCGTCTTTTCATTTTTGTAAAAATTTCTCAATTTTGGCCCTTGGTACGATGCGGAGATATCACATTGCCACTTGTTTATGACCTAGAAACTCACCGTGATGTGGTGGAATCATGGAGAGACACTGGAAATTGACAAATGTCATTTTTGCTTATGGCGCGATGCGCCACAGACTGAAATGACACTGTTGAAAATTTAAATCGCCATAACGTCTTCCACAGGTGTTCGTTTTAGGAAATTTGGTATCGACAGAAAGCTTATTCAATTCTATACAATTTGGAGGGTATAAATCTGGAAAAATACCACCTATAAACCAAGTTATTCTCATTCAAAATGACCTATGTGAAATCACACACAAAAATTTGGTGGATTCAAAAGTTTTTAGCTTGGATTACTCTAAGTTACTCTTTTGAACATGCTTAACACATCATAAGCTCTATTACCACTAGGATACTCATCCTAATTCATGTACTCAAACATGAATCACGAGATAAGAGGTTTCATGTGTAGGAACAATGGTTTATTTTTTAGCTTAGAAATGTATGGGGTATTACAACTTCACCAGTTCAGACTTGGGGTATTTCGGTTAAGTGAGAACTCCGACAGTTACAGTTTTAATATCAATCTTTAGTGTAGAACTCATAAATCAAGAATGTCAGATACAATCATCTATCTCATTAAGGAACTTATACAGTTCCACAGCTTCATAGATAACCCACTAGATAGGCTTGGTCTAACATAATGTTATTTAGTATCAGTACTTACAGAGGTCACCCATAAAATAGGCTTGATCTTAGTCTTAATTTTAGTTGAGTATTCTCAATATCAGTTCCAGAGATCTCCCATTGGTTAGGCCTGATATCAAGCTTAGGCACTCTTAATCATTATTAGAAGATTTAGACTGTTAGATATAGTTGCTCAGTATCAGTTACATCGGTTAGGCCGATCATTATAGTTATATTAGTTTGATTAGTCATCATAGCTTACGTGATCAGTATTCAGTTTCAGGTCTATTAGACACAGTCAATTAGACTAGTTCTTCATAATTCGAACTGTTAGAAATAGTCGTTCATCTATTCAGTATCTCAGTATCAGTAAACTCATGTTGCAAGCATTCTAACCCAATAGTCAGTATCCCCACGAGTTCAATTATAGTTACTTATGCATGTATCTATCCTCATGTTTAAATCAGTCAGCATTGTTCATGTATATAAACCCTTTGCATTTAGCCTACCTCTCTTATGTACTCTGCACATTCAGACGTACTAAATCATTAGGCACGAGTTTCATAGCACAGTAGCATTACAGATTTCAGTAGTCTGAGTTAGAAGTGAGTCCTCTTCTTTTATAGACATGATTATTTTTCTGTCTTCTAATTGATTAGTTCATTAGTTGGAGTTAGTTGGGGACATGTCCCATCAACTCCTTATTCAGTTTATTCAGACAATAGAGGCTTTCAAACTTGATGTAGAATAGATTACAGACTAGATTCAGACTTTAGTTTTCAATTTTGTTATGGTATTATGATACCTCTTTATTCAGATATTTTAATTACTCAGATTATGTTTAGTATTGAACCTTATGGCCTTCAGTTCATGTTTTTGCATTTATATTCTTATATTATGTAGTGCATAGGTACATATATTAGTCATGGGTTAGCTTGTGGTCCCTCAGGGTCATGAGCACCATGTAGCATTTTGATTTAGAAAATTGGGGAGTTACAAACTTGGTATCAGAGCCTAAGGTTCGATAGTGTCCAAGGAAGTCTGAAAGCCACATCTAGTAGTGTCTTGTAAATGGGTGTGTTACATGCCACATTTATGTGCAGGAGAATATAAGATGTTCTAGGAATAGTTTCCATTCTTTCATGTCTCAGATTGTTCTATAGAAAGGTTCTCTAAGAAACTTATGTGGATTCTCATGATGTTCCATTCATGTTAGCTTTACTTTAGTCTTAAGGTAGCAGAAGCAGTGAAGCCCAAAGTCCTACAGATAGAGCTTTCTCAGGCAGTCCCCGCAGATAGTTTTGGGATATTATTAGCAGTGAGCTTTATACTTTCAGGTGCAGTCTTTCAGGATGAGTTATCATTTAGGCATATTATTATACATCAGACCCTAGGATAGAATGATTGTAGTTCAGTTCAGAGTTTAGTGAAGTGTTGCCAGACTTATGATGATGACTTGAGGCTAAGGTGGAAGGTTTAGTTAAAAGAATGTAGAAGAAGTGCTTTAGTTAAGCTTAAGTTCTCAGCATGAGATAGTCAGTAAAGCCAATAGTTCAGTTTAGCAGTCAGACAATCATATTCGTGTAGTTTGTTTTCATAACTTTCCATCCAGTCATACTAGCAGAAATCTCAGTAAGGTAACTATTCCAAGACAGAGTACCTTAGTAGTTAGGAGTATAACTCAGTTCATGCATCATGCCTTATCTTCAGCTTTCATATATTTAGATATGATCCAATTCATAGATTCCTTGTGCACCGCCTCAGTAGTCCTTAAGTATTCAAGTGATGTAGCGTTTTTAGAGGGACATAGTTTCCCAAAGGGGAGATTCTCTATAACTCCCCGAAGTTATCAATTTTTAAAACCCATTCAGTTGCATGCATAGAATCCTATTACGCGTTACTATCAGTTATCATTGCACAGTCAGTCATGCTTTCAAGAGTAAGTTAAGTAAGACCGCCATATATTTGATATGCATTTTTAGTAGAGAAAGTTCAACTTATCAGTATATTCAGTCATACGTTTATAAGGAAAACTCAGTCAAGTATCCAAGCATTAGATATGCTTGTCCATCATTAGGATTCAGCTTATCAATAGTCTCATCCGGGTATTCAATGTATCAGCTATGCATGCATACTCTAGTGAAAATTCAGTATGTCAGTAATTTCTATCATATAGTCATGTTTTATAAATTCACGTCCCTTGAGTAAGTTTAGTTGATAAGTACTCGTAACTTATCAATCGTCATTCGAGGAAAAATGATTCCAAAGGGGAGATAATGTAACGCCCCACATTCTGGACTAAAATGAAAATCCATCATTCATATGCCTAGATCTTTCAAAAGCATTGAATCCTATGTAATTAGTGTGTTAATCAATTATGCAGTGTGGGAATCTATTTGGGCATGAATTTAGATCATAGAGGTCCCCTATCTTAAGGACAAGTTGAACGCTTTCCTATCGATCAAGTTTTAGTAAGTGTCAAAACTTAGGTCAATTTTAATCGACCATAACTCCTAGTTTATAAAGAATTATAGGACCTATTATATTCAAATGAAAGCTCTTTGAATTATCTTTCCAATGATACCAGTTTCTCCCAAATTCGATATCGGAGCACAGAGTTATGCCTATTTTACTCAAGCATGTCAGCATGGAAAACCGACTGACAACATTTTGTGATAAGTTATCACAAGTGTGATGATTTATCACAAATTTGATCAGCCTTAGGAAGAAATCCACCCCCATTGATACCATTTTCTGATAAGTTATCACAAGTTTGATGGCTTATCACAAATGTCGTCGGCCTTGGGAAGAAATCCACCCCAGTGATAATATTTTGTGATAAGATATCACAAGTGTGATGATTTATCACAAATGTCCTTAGCATTAGGCATCAATCCATCAATCCTATCCCCCCAGTGACGACATTTGTTATTTCTTATCACAAGTCTGGCGACTTATGACAAATGTCGTCAGTATTAGATTTTCAGATATTAGGAAGCAGTTTAGTAAGGGTATTTTGTTCTTTTTCCTCCACTTTCTATGACTTAAAACCCTAAAGGGATGTAAATTTCTCCTATTTTTCTTCAGTTAAATGTCTCAAAAAATCTCTCATACACTCTCAACCACCAGATTACGGTTTTCTCTCAATATTATCTTGTCATGAACAAGAATATTCTCTCCCAAAGTGGTTAAACCCTAGTCAAGAAAAAATCAAGAGCAAGCCTAAAGATTTCTTCAGAAACCTTCAAGAAGAATTACATCTCTTTCAAGATTCATCACTAAGATATGGATAGTGTTCATCCATGGACCCCTTTCATCCATGGAGCACAAGAATCATGTTTTAAATTATAAATTGTGATTTACTTATTATGTTATGACAATATTCGTGTTGATGATTGTTGTTTGGATTCAAGGTTTATCTTGATGTGTTTTTCATGAAGCATGTGAGTAGGTTAGTAGAAACCCATGAATTTTTGAAGGATTAAGATTGTCAAATTGATAAGTACATTTATGCCTAAAGTTGTCATGTAAGGTATTTGATAAAATGCCAAGAATAATAGAATCCATGTTTTTATGACTTAATTATGCTTAAATGACAAGTCTATGTCCTATTCCTAATGTTTCTACATGAATTCGATGTTATTGATATGTGTTATTCTTTTGAGTTGTTGTTGTGCTATGTAATGTCCATGATATTAAGGCATGCAAGTATACCTATGTTATATGTATTCCCTTTCCTGTATAAGGTGTTGAGAACTATGTGTAGTATGAAATCCCCTACTTATAGTATTATGAATTATGGATGTTATTCCTATGATCAAGAAGTATCATGTGTGTCAGTTTCCTTCCATTGAGTCCTGGGGGTACTTGTACCCAAACAATATAACTTTGTGACTAGAGTCGAGTCAGTCTAAAGATAATCTCAGTCGTGCTATGATCAGTAGAACTCAGTCAGTTACAGAATTCAGAACTCTCAGACAGTTATAGAAGTTAAGAAATCTTAGTAATCTAAGTATCATTTTCATTCCATCTTCACTTAAGTACTCAGCTTAGATATCAATAGCATTAAAGAAATCAATTCAGAACTTACCATCATTTAGTCAGATAATAAATTCAATAGTATTCCATCAGATGACGGAACCAAGTGAACTCAGTCGGCTCAGTTAAGTAAGAAACTCAGTAACAACTTTAGTTTAGTTCAAATACAAATTCTAAGAATCAGTTCAAAGTCTTTCATTTGCGAGTAGGAGCTAGCACCGAGCGAGTGCAGGGATTACGGCTCCCCGTCAGAGAGGCAGAGTCGTTAGGAGTAATCCCTGAACTCCAAAACTGCATAGCCAGTATAGGATATAGGATTCGTCCATCAGGAAAAGGCTTGTCATCCATTAGAGAGGCTTGACTATTATAAAACCTTAGGCTTGACTTCCTATAAAGGCCACCCGTTAGATAGGCTTGACCAGAGAGGTCTTTACCTGTGGCACAGTATTGACACCCTTCCAGATGGGGTTACCGGTTAGACCCCACTAGTTTAGACTTGGGGCATGTCGGTTAAGTGAGAACTCCCACAGTTATAGTTTTAGTATTAGTGTTCAGAGTAGAACTCAAAAATCAGGACTGTTAGATACAATCATCAATCTCAGTAAGAAATTCAGATAGTTCCACAGATTCATAGACCATCCTATAGATAGGCTTGGTCTAATATGAATTTATTCAGTATCAGTACTTATAGAGGACACCTATCATATAGGCTTGATCTCAGTCTCAGATTCTATTGAGTATTCTCAATATTAGTTCCACAGATCACTCGTTAGTTAGGCCAGATCTCAAGCTTAGACACTCTTAATCATTATTAGAAGATTTAGACTGTTAGATATAGTGGCTTAGTATTAGTTACATCGGTTAGGCTGATTATCAGAGTTATATTAGTTAGATTAGTCATTATAGATTACATTATCAATATTCAATTTTAGAACTCTTACACACAGTCAATCAGACTAGTTTTTCATAATTTAAACTGTCAGAAATAACCGTTCATCTATTCAGTATCTCAGTATCAGTAAACACATGTTGCTAGCATTCTAACTCAATAGTTAGTATCACCACAAGTTCAGTTATAGTTACTTATGTACGTATGTATTCTCACATTCATATTAGTCAGAATTGTTCATGCATATAAACCCTTTGTATTTAGCCTACCTAACTCACATACTCAGTATATTCAGACATACTGACGTATTCATGCTATGGTGTTTTATTTTATTGCATAGTTTCAAAGGTACGAGTTCTAGAGCAGTAGTAGCATTGCAGATTTCAGTAGTCAGAGTTAGAAGTAAGTCCTCATCCTTTGAGGACATGATTATTTCTCTATCTTTTTATTGATTAGTTCATTAGTTGGATTTAGTTGGGGACATGTCCCATCATCTCCTTATTCAGTTTATTCAGATAGTAGAGGCTTTCAGACTAGATGCAGACTAGATTACAGACTAGATTCAGACTTTAGTATTTCCGTTCTATTTTGGTATTGTGATACCTCTTTGTTCAGACATTTTTATTACTTAGATTCTGTTCAGAATTGAACCTTATGGCCTCTATTTCATGTTTTTGCATTTATATTTATATATTATGCAGTGTATAGGTACAGATATTAGTCATAGGTTATCTTGTGGTCCCTCGGTGTTATAAGCATCGTGTAGTGTTCTGATTCAGAAAATTGGGGCATTACAAGAATAGTGTGCACCATTATCATTACTTTCAAGGTTATTAGAAATTATGACAAGTCATAACCATATGTTATGAGTCATGAGATGACACATGACGACTGGTATTTAAGTTTCTATTTGCATAGTTAAGGAGATTTTGGTCTCTTTTCCTTTCAAAACTCGCAACCGATAAATTTATTACAAAAAAAGAGGTTTTATTTCCTTTATTCTCAGTCAATTAACAATACTCTTTCCCATTCCATACTCAAGAATAACAAGGCTAGGGTTTCTCCTACAAACTTAGCTCTCAAGTCTCTAAGTTAAAGTTCTCTTCAGAAATCAAGTAAATCCAGGTATATGGGGTTTGAGAAAGGGTAATCATTCATTCTTGTGCTAAAAAAATTGACTTTCATGTTCGAGTTATGTGATTTCAATAAGTATTCATACTAAACATCTCATATTTTTGAATTATGATATTATCATGTAATTTGAAGTTTAACATCAATAAGAAAAACCTTTATTCATGTTTTAAATTGCATTATTTCGATTATGACATGACTTTCTTCATCTTTACTTGGAATTTGATGAATTGATGAAGTATTTTTAAATTAAGTCTTGAGCATGAAGTTTTTATAAGAAGTTTCTAAGAAATGATGCATGAACTTAAAGATTAAAGCACAAGCTATTGAGTTACAATAAGCTGAAGCTTATAAGTTTAATTTGTAATTATTTAAACTTGATTAAAGTCGAGGTTTGCTCTTATGATCACATTCATGATTTCTATCCACAACTTTACCCATTGGGTATGATTTAAGCAAAAGAAAAATAATTGGTTTCTAATTACAAACCCATATGTTATTTTAAGGTGGATTCGTAAGTATGTGAATATATATATATATAATTTTGGGAGTAGTATTTAACATCGACAAGGGAATGTAGATAAGTGTATCCTAATTTTTGAAAACTATGAGCCATTGTAGGTTTAATGGATGTCGCTAGCGAGTGTCTTATTTTCCCAATAGGGATGAAGTTTAGTGATCACTTTAAGTTATAGATCTATGCTGATGGCAAGGGTAAAATAGCTCAGCCCAATGTGGGTAAGACATTGGACTCCATGATAGCTCACATGGTTTATGCCAGCTATAAGAATCTCCCATAAAAAAAAATAAAAGTAAAGATTTTAGAAACTAAGTGTAATAACTCACTAAGATTATTCATTATTCTATAATATTCATGTTTTATTATCATATAGTTTTCAACATTATTGATGTTCAAGGTGAGTCCTTTATACTTAGCATGTATAATTTGTAATTATATTTTGTTTCTATTGTACTTATGCATTCACCCTCATATATTCATGAAATACCCCAAACTTTGGCCTTTGTAAAATTTTGTGAATCTTGAACCTTATGTGCACCATACAACTCACCATACTTATCGTATGATATTGGTACGGGTCAAGGACCCTAGTCTAATCTGTGTCATATTGGCCAAGTGTTATTCTTTGTATGATAAGACATCATACGAGCTGTATGATCATGATACGAGAAATATAGTGCCAAACCATATATTATTCAGTATCTAGCCTTGATATTTTACTTAAGGTATGACTTGAACGGTACTAGTCATATTGTTAGGGTACAATAGAGCATAAGGAATTGCATGTTGAAAAAAAATATGATGTCCAACATTTTCATCAAGATATGAGAGGAAGGCACCACTTGGATGATGTAGGTACAAGCAAAAGGGTCCATCCGTGCCCTCCTGTGAGTTTTTTTATAGATTTTAAGCTGAGGGTATTAAAGACATTTTCAAACTCAAGACCTTAAGACCCCATGTCATATCATACTATTTGGTCAATCATTAATTATTTTAGAAGATTAAAGCACTCAAAAATCTCTAAACTCCACTCAAGAAGATTGTGTTAGGATTTCATCAAGGTGGCCATCTAGAGGCTTAAGGATCGAAATCTTTTTGTGATTCTTTATAACTCGAGAATATGACTGTTCTTTCATTGTAAGTTCATAAAAATCATATGTTTTAAACATTATTCTTGAATCATAAATGGTGGTTTTAAAATCTATTATTGGGGGTTTGAATGTATAATGTTGAGTATTATTCTCTCATAATTTAACTTGTGTTATTACATGTTTTTTATGATTTTTTTGCATATGTTGGTGTATGGGAATTGTAGTTTAATAAATGGGTCATAGCTCACCCTAACATCATAGTTTTTGACTTAAATAATAGTTTGATGATTGTACACCCTCAACCTTTTTGTAAAAATATCTATGAGAAGAATTTGTAAAGTGATTAATTGTGTTTTAAAATAATGCTCGACATATGAATGTTAATTAAGGATGAATCATTTTATAAAGGTATTGATGACCCTAAATATAATTGAATTATGATTTGAACTAAGGCATGGGCCTAATAATGCAAAAGGTTGGTAAATGGTATCATGAAGTCCTTGTTGGTGATAAGATAATTTGAATTGTAACCTTGGTGGTTTAAATGGCTTAATGGGTTTGAGTCCCTAAATATTGAATTGGATTGATGTCTTTTTATAGATAATGGATTCGAGTCCCAATGTTGAATATTAATGGTTATGGCATATTGTACGCTTGCAAATAGGGTTTGTATGATGATCCATGGAATGCCTTTGTAAGTAATTAGACTAATAGTTGTGAATATGTGCAATGAATATTTTAATTGGACTTTAAAGCAGGATGTGTATCTGGGCCATAAAAGTGCAGTCAGAAGTACTAACACTACAAATAGCACTAGTTGGTACGAGCATCTATATGAATGATAGGTTTGAGTTCCCAAATTAATATATGAATGGGAGGTTTGGTCCCCTGTTTTGTATATACATTAGTGCTATGTCACTTTAATTATGTTGGGAGGTTTGAGTACCCCATAATGGCATATAAGGATATAGATATTCTCTGGTTTGTCAGCTACATTAACTGGGGACCTTCTAGAGTAGGGAAGAGGTAGGCCCATATAGCCTGTAGGTGTATTATTATATGATGGTTATGCTAAATAACCAGTTAATATTTATAAAGCCCTTACTAAGCCTTGTGCCATATCCCGACATAATATATATATGTATATGTATATATTTTGTTGCGTACAATCTTTTTACTTGGTTTTAATAATGGAGTTATTTTATTTCTCCATCCCTGAGTTACATGCTAGCGCTCCAACCACTAACCATCTCCGAATGTTGTATCCCCATGCCATATAGGGATCAAAATATTTTCTTATTTTCCTGTGCAGTGACCAGGTGTTCGATTTGTTTATGAGATGTCAGTGAAGTAGTGAGCTTCCATAGTTCATAAGGAACTCATTCGATTTGTTTATGAGATGTCATTGAAGTAGTGAGCTTCCATAGTTCATAAGGAACTCATTTCATAGTTTTTTTACTCTATGTCATAGATTTTGTTATACTTGGACTTTGACTATTGCTGGGGGTATGTCCTGACCTTTTATTAGAGTCAGATTAATGAGGCTTAGCGAATTACTATGGACTTGGGTATGTTTGTGTAGTGTGTTTTGATGATGAATGGTTTAGACATTTCATTAGTTATTATTTGTCTTATTTCACATATCTTGTCATAAGTTCAAAATTTATCCGACACTTGTGGTTGATATATTTGTTAGGTTATGTAAAGGGGGTAATCTCTGGTCCACATGGGACTTGAGATACTCATCATGACTAGGCCCTAGTTTGTTTCGTGACAAAGTTGGTATCAAATCTTAGGTTCATGGACAATTTGGTGTCCACAAAGTTGGGTCAAGTAGAGTCTCTTTTATTGGTGTATAGCTCGCTAAACTTATAAGAGATGGTCTATGAGACATTTAGGAATGTTTTTCTTTTTTATTGACTTATTTTTGGTCTAAAGAGTCTAAGGTCTTTGATTCTTCTTATTTCTATTTTCTTGTCTTTCAAATCATGCCTTTAAAAAGATCTGATATTCCTGTAAACTCTTTTGTCCTTTCTAGGGATAATGTTTGTGTAGTTTATACAGCTTATGGGGTCCATACCTGGTCAAGGGTCACTGCATCTGACTTCCCTCATGGGGATCCACCTATCCCCATTAATACTACTCCTTATAGTGATACTCATACACAGTCACCTCCCGGGAAGGTTAATAATGCTGAGTTTTTCCGCTCTATTACCCTATTGACTTAGTTGGTGACATCTCAATCATAATAGTTTAGTTCTTCTTGTACAACTACGAGTTAATCTGAGGACACTAGTGTTGGTCAATTCATGAGGTTGCACCCTTTGATATTTAATGGTACAAAAGGATAAGAGGATTCTCAAATCTTCATTAATAAGATGGAGAAAATCTTCTAGGTTATGCATTCTTTGAAGGTTAAAGGTGTTGAGTTTTTTTTATACTAATTGAAAGATATGGCATACCATTGATATGAAGAGTGAAAACAGTGGAGAGGTAAGGATGCTTGTTTTACTATGTAGGATGATTTCTCTAGTCCATTTCTAGATTGCTTCTTCCCTCAGGAATTGCGGGAGGCGAAGGTAGTAGAATTTGTTAACTTGAAGCAAAGGAGAATGATAGTAAAGGAGTATGCCTTGAAATTTTGTTAGTTGTCCTGGTATGATCTTTAATTGGTATCTCATATGAATGCCCAAATGAGAAAATTTTCTTTGGGATTTTCTCGTGAGTTGATTCTTGAGAGTAAGGTTGCATTGTTGATTAAGGACATGGACATCTCAAGATTTATTACTTATATGCAATAGGAAAAAATAGTTTGAGATTAGTGAGAGGTAAACTAATAGGTATCGATTTTAAGATCAGAGTGCGGGCTAATAGCAGAGTGAGAAGTTTCCCAAAAGAAAGAGTTAGGGGAGTTCTAACTCCTATTCTATGGCTAGTGCTCCCTTCCTAAAGCCATCAGGAGGTAAATATTTTTAGGGTGGTGATGCTTCTAGGGAACAGGGTGCCCATTCTCTAGCTAGTAGTTCCCAGTATGGACTATCCTACCTTTCTTAAAGATTCTATAGTCAATATCATCGTAGTAAGTATGGAAAATAGAGGAAATGATGTTTTATATATGATCAGTTTAGTCATATGCAGCAGGATTTTACTTTTAGAGTTGCTTCTAGGACAAAAAAGGTTCCTTCTATCATTTCTTCAGCTTCTGAACAAAAGTGTGTGACCTCTGGCTCTGACACTGGGCAAAATTGCCTTTATGGTCTCACTACTCATTAGGAGTCTGAGGCATCTCTGGATGTTATTACTAGTATGTTGAAATTCTTTACCCATATTGTGTACTGTTTACTTAATCTGAGGTCGTCTCTCTATTATGTGACCATATTTATTATTGTGTATTTTGTTTTTTGTCCAAAATGTCTATTGGACCTTTTTTCTATTTCTACCCCGGTAGAAGATTTTGTGGTTGTCAGAGATTTTATGGAGGGTGTGCTAACTATTGGTATTAGAGAAACTCTGGTAGATATTATAGAGTTGACATGGTATATTTTGATGTAATCCCATGAATGAACTAGCTGCACTCAAGCTATGAATCTCTAGACTGTCATACCCATAAGCTAGTGTTTAAGTTCCCTAAAAAGCCAGTTATTGAGCGAGTGGGTGGTTCGCTAGCTCTTAAGGGGAAGTTGATATCAGATCTTAGAACTCAAAAGTTAGTTTCCAAAAGTTCTCTCTATCATCTAGTCCAGGTTAAAGATTCTAACTTTGAATCTCTTTCTTTGCATTTTGTCCTATTGTGAATAAGTTTCCCGAAGACTTCCCTGATGACTTTCCTAGTGTTCCTCTCGATAGGGAGATTAAATTTGGTATTGATCTTATTCGAAACACTTACCCTATTTCTATTCCCCTTTATAGAATGGCTCCATTTGATTTAAAGGAAATCAAGGAGCAATTAAATGATCTATTAAATAAAGGTTTCATTCATCCTAGTGTGTCTCTATGGGATTCACCAGTACTATTCGTGCGAAAGTAGGATGATTCCCTTTGGATGTGTATTAACTATCGATAATTGAACAAGGTGGCAATAAATGATAAGTATCTCCTTTTGAGGATTTATGACATCTTTGATAAGCTTTAGAGTGCCAAATTCTTCTATAAGATTGATGTTTGATATGGGTATCATCAGTTAAAGATCAATGAAGTGGATATCTATATGAAAACTTTTCGTACCCAGTATGGGAATTTTGAGTTTCTGGTGATGTTGTTTGGTTTGGCTAATGCCCTTATAACATTCATGAATTTAATGAATAGGGTCTTCCATTAGTTTCTTAATTTGTTCGTCATTGTTTTTATTGATGACACCCTAGTGTACTCTAAGAATGAGAAGGACCATGCTAATCACCATCGCCTTGTGTTGTAGACCTTGAAAGATCGACACTTGTATGCTAAGCTCTCCAAATATGAATTCTAGTTTAATGCCATAACATTTTTGGGTTATGTTGTGACTAGTAAGGGAATTATTATTGATCCTCAAGAAGTCTTTATTTTTAAGAAGTGGGCTAAAGCCATGACTCCAATCAATATTCAGAGAGTTTTAGGTTTGGTAGGTTATTATAGGTTGTTCGTTGAGATTTTTTCTTCGATTGCTGCTCCATTGACCGAATTGACTCAGAAGGAGGTAAAGTTCCTATGGTTGGATGCTTGCAAGGGTAGCTTTGAGAAGTTGAAAGTTAAGTTTATATTCGCTCAAGTCTTAACCCTACCTGAGGGTGTTGAGGGTTTAGTTTTCTATTTTTATATGTCTTGGGTTGGCTTGAGCTATGTGTTAATGTAGCACATTAAGGTGGTTGATTATGCCTCTAGATAGTTGAAGTTCTATAAGAAGAATTATTCAACTTATTACTTGGAATGGTTATCTATGGTTCTTGGGTTGAAAATATGGCTTGACTATTTGTATGGGGTCTATGTAGATATGTTTTCTGAGCATAAGAGCCTTCAATATGTGTTCACTCAACAAAAGCGTAACCTCCGAAAAAGATGGCTTGATTTATGGAAGAACTATAATATAAGTATTCTCTACCATCCAAGTAAAGCTAATGTGGTTACTAATGCTCTTGGACTCCAAAGATCATGGTGTGTGTGTAGTAGTAGGTGGTACAGTCGTCTTTTGGTTCGAAAATTAAGGAGAACCAATTGTTACATCCTCTTTTGGTGAATATCAAGGATGATGTAGGTAAGCAGAAGGTGTTATCCTTTGAGATTGGTGGTGATGATATCTAGAGGTACCAAGGGAGGTTGTGTATTTCGGATGTGGATGGGTTGCAAGGAAGGATTTTAGCCAAGGCCCATGAGTTGCGATACATGATTCATCTCGGTTCAACAAAGATGTATCATGATCTCAGGGAGATGTATTGATGGAAAAACAAGAAATGGGATGTAGCCAACTTTGTGGCTACGTGTATGGTAAGTCAGCAAGTGAAGGTGGAGCACTTGAGGCCTAGTTAGATACTTAAAGCAATTATATTGCCGGTGTGGAAATGGAAGATAATTAATATGGATTTCATTACCACCCTTCTACAATCACAAAATTAGTTGGACTCCATTTGGGGTCATCGTGTATAGTATGACTAAGTCCGCTCACTTCTTTCTTATGAGGACCACTCATTCTACGAAGGATTATGCAAAGTTGTTCCTTTAGAAAATTGTTAAGTTTTATGGTATACCTATCTCTATTATTTTTCATTATGGTACTCAGTTCTCATCATATTTTTTGCTCTCATTTCAGCATGGTTTGGGGACTAAAGTGAGTCTTAGTATAACTTTTCACCCACAATCGAATTGGAAAGATGAAAGGACCATTCACACTTTCGAGGATATATTGCGATACTGTGTGATTGATTATGGAGGTAGTTGGTTTGACCATTTGCCTTTGATTGAGTTTTTTTATAACAATACTTATAAAACTAGCGTTGGATTTACCCATTTGAAGCAATGTATTGTAGGAGGTGTAGATCTCCTATTGGGTGGTTTGAGGTTGGTGAAGCGGAAATGTTTTGCTTGGATTAGCTTCAACGAGCCTTGGAGAAGATGAAGGTAATTCAGGATGGGCTTAAGACCACCAAAAGTCGCCAAAATTCCAATGTAGATGTGAGACTATAACGTCCCAAAACCTTATCCCGAGACACCACATGGTGCTCAAGACTATGAGTAGCCTTAAGCTAATCCTATAATCCTGCTACTAAGTCAATAAATCCTATTAAAGTAAACAAATCAAGCATCAATACTTAATTATATCAAAACCATCAAAGATCAACTGAATATACTGTCTAGATAATAAGTGTAAAAAGTCTAAAAATAATAGCTAGTAGTCCAACAAGCCTCTTCTACAAAGAAACTAGAGAGACATTGGGACAAATCCCCAATTGACTCAGACTAAACTGTAAGAAACTAATCAAATACTATGAAAGCTGTAAATTGGTATAAATAGGGCCCTCGAACCATGATGACCCACTAAATGTAGGTATGTAGATAGAGATGCCCAAAATAACTCACGCTACTGAGACTGAGCACCTGAACCTACATTATAAGATAATTTAGGTCATAGAAATATATGTGGATCAGTACTTTGGGGATTTACTGAGTATATGGGGGTGAATGCACAGTAAATCAATATCTTAATATTATAAAAATTCATAGAATATGCATGTTGTCTATGATAAATTACATAGCTGGAACAACTAAAAGTTGAAAACCATAAATCATGAATAATAAAACATATTGTGTAAATCTGGCGAGCCATCACATTTAAAGTGTAAAAGCTGAACTGTTATCTGTTAGTGTTTTCTTGTAAACTGTAGGAAAAATACTTTTTAAAATATTCTGAAGCTCTTTACTAGTAGGGAAATTCTTCTAAAATACTTTCTATTTTTTTTACTAGTAGGGAAATTCTCTTAACTGACATAAACCATGTATGCTATCATGGTGCTGAATGTCTTATTCCCCTTAGGGGAAAACCTCATATTGGGGAGAGGTGTCATACTCTTGCCAAAGTGTATAACTTGACCTAAGTGATTACATTAGTAACTGTCATCCATATCGAAATGAGAATACTGATTCTATACCTACGTTGGATCGTACTTCCAGGAAAGTAGGATGCACTCAACCCACACTTTCGGCTCGGTGATAAATACTAGTCCCTTTAATCTGTATGCTCATTCTGTAGGAAATATACTTTTAAAAGTCATAATATTTCATACTGAAAGCTAACTGTGCATCTGTTCATTCAAAACTGAATTTAATCTGTAAAATGGATTCCATATCTTAGTTAAATATCAAAAGATCAAATCTTTATTTAAAGTTTTCTAAAACCATATCATGGGATCCTTAAAAGCATAATAATTATAAAATAACAATATTCAACTAGGGCTTCATAGCCCATGCTTCAAATTCATATCAAAACATCATAATCTTTATTCTTGATAATCTAAATATTCATAATTCAGTCTGGAGAAAATATAATCAGACACATCAATTTACGAAATTAGACATGTAATTCAAAATCAATAAAACTTAAAACATAATAAACATCGAATGGCAATAAATGGGTATGAACCCTAAATTGAAATTCATGTAAAGTCATTTAAATTTTTAATTTAAAACTAGTTTTGGACACAAAGATGAAACATTTATCCTTGTTCAAAACCCTACATACCTTGATTAATGAACTAGATGAAGAAGCTTGGTTTTGAGATCCTATTTGTGCTCTTGAAGGTTGATTCTTGGAATTCTTGAGTTGGGAACCTTGAATATTGAACTATTTTGGGAAAAGAATGGTGGAACTTTGGGGATTCTTAAAATTTAGTGTTGAAGCCTAGGATTTTAATTAAGAGGGATTTGATGAACAATGAGCATATTTTACTCGATATTATCATTAATCTTCTGTTTATACGATTTGGGGGCTTGATGAAAGACAAAATTTTCCTTGGGATTTAAAATCCTGCAATTGAAACGCCGAGTAAGGCCCCACTACAATACAGTGAGTGGGTCATCAAAATACCCATCGTGATGCGGTGACACTCTGGATTATGGCAATTGCTGTTTTGGGATTCACCATGACGCGGTGATCCTCTGGAAATTGACAAATTCGGATTTGGCCTCCACCAAGATGCGGTGTCCTCCTCACCGCGATACTCATCGCAATGCGGCCTAATTGCAGTGTTATACTATTTTACCAATTCGAATGCTATCCAATCCTCATACTAAAATACCAAAACATACCCGAGACATGTTATTTTCACCCCTGAATATAATTTAACTCAAAGATCATTGTTTCGAAGCATGGAGGGTCAACTTAAAAGTCTTTAAAGTTTAAAGGGAGTCAGAATTTATTTTTCAGATTCTAAGCTCTAGAAGTACGTACTAAGGGCTGAAATGAGATAGTAATATTAATGGCATCACAATATTTTCCCTTTGGGAACATTCTTCCTCGAATGAGACTAGCGAAGCTGAGATGCTAAAAAACTGAGGCTTTAACTGGCATGCACAACTGAAAGCATGACTAAAATGAGTTGAAAATGTAAGAACTATCTAATGATTAGATATATAAAGATAAAACTTGGAATGAAATGAGAAGATCTGAGGAAACTTGTTTCCTTGAACTGAATCTAAATCTGCACTGAAAAGATAAGGGTACATGGTTTATATATTTTCTTCTACTTCCTAAGTGGCTCCCTCAACGGATTGATTCTGCCAAAGAATTTTTACCAATGGAACTTCTTTGTTCCTTAGTCTACGAATCTGGTGATCAAGGATCATTTCTGGAATCTCTTCTTAGGAGAGGCTATCATGAATATTTGTGCTTTGTAAGGGTACTACAAATGTTGGATCACCAATACAATTCTTTAACAAGGACACATAGAACATGGGGTAAAGGAGAACAAATCTACAGCGAAATCTACACTGAACATTTAGCTACCACCTCTGCAATATATTTGTTCATACAACTCCACCAATAGTTCTCCCACAAATCTCGATATATATTAGTAGTACTAGGATGAGAGAAGTAATGTGCACCATGTGCTTCAACCATAATCTTCTATCTCAAATTATCAACGCACGGGACACATAATCTACTCTGGTATCTCAACATTCCATCTACCTCCTAGGAGAAAACCTTGACCTTCTGATCTCTAACTAACTCCTTTAACTTAACTAGGATGTGATCTTAATCTTGTTTCTTCTTCACCTCAAAAAAAAATAAAGATTCTGCACAACTCTGCACCCATACACTACCCTCAACCGAATCAACTAAACGAACACCCAATCTAGCCAATCAATGAACATCATAAAATAACTCCTTCTTATAACTCTCCATACGAGTAACACTGCCAATGACAGTCTACTAAGGGCGTGTACCATAACATTGGCCTTGCCCGAATGATACAAAACAATCATTTCATAATCTTTCAACCATTCTAGCCACTTTATCTGATGAAGATTTAACTATCCCTGCACAAACACATACAACAAACTTTTGTTGTCCGTAAATACATCAACATGCACCCCATAGAGATAGTGCCTCCATAAAGACTTAGTGATATCTATGTTAAGTGTTAGAATCTAAGTTTGAGTCCTTGAGGGTTGCACTATTAGAAATAAGAGTTGAAGTGCTAGAGTGTGTGCACTCTAACTACGGGGATACTCATGAGGATTCGAAGTAAGTAAGTGTTCTAGTATTATGTGATGACTATTGGGGCTATAGAATGATAGAGTGTGTCTGAGAAGGTGGTATTAGTAGTGGGTTTTCCACTTGTAGATGCAGTCATTTGGGTTAATTACTATCAATTATAGGTATTGCCATTTTTCATACCTCAGAGTGCAGTAAGGGTAGTTCTGTTTAGAGTCTAGTAAGGGATCTCTCAAGCTTAAGATGATGGCTTAATGCTAAGAAGAAGATAATAGTACAAGTGACCGAGTCAGACTCTCAGATTCTAGTAGTAATGTCAATATTATATAGAGCATCAGAAATTGAGGGTGAGACTCCACCCATTCTTATCTTCGTGTTTTTCAGTTACCCCAATGCCTACTCATGCCTTACATTACAGTTCCATGATAATAGTTCATGCACATGCATACGATAGAGAATCATGTGCTCTTCCAGTTCCTAAATGAGAAATTCCAATTCATTCAGTAGTCGGGATCACATTCCATAAATTATGAACTCAAAATTAAGGTCATGCACCTCATGGCTCATGTAATCACACTTTATGGTGTGCTTACTTCTCATAACTCATGCTATACGCCAAATAATTAGCGAGATTCAGCATTGAGACGGGTGTACTCTCAACTTAGATCACTTTGATGAATCCCTGATCTTGTTTTGCTATTCCTCAAGCCTCAGTTAAGTGTCAAGTCCCACATAATACCCTCCTTATGTAAAGATAGTGGCGTTTAGTAAATGCTTCCTATTGATAAAAGATCATTGTATGCTTGTTTAGATAAGGCCATGAGTGTTAAGTAATATTTTGGGCTAAGTCTGTGATATATGTGATGGTTAGTGGAAATTTGTGTGTGCATATATTTTTTTGAGGTAGTGCATGGGAGTGATATTGATAGTGGTTTAGGGAATATGTGAAGCATGTCCTTATAAGTGTTTACTTTGAAGTTCATATGTTGTTATAAAGATAGGCTTGAATGACATGTTAGGATTTTTGTAAAGGAACGCCATATGATCTAGCGACTTCATAGTAAGAATTCAGAGTAGCCACTAAAGTGGTAAGGCATGTTATGCTTAGGTTGTGATCTATAAAAGAGATGTAGAAGGTTGCATCATATGGTTTAGAATAATAGCATAGTATGACATGATGTATTTTTGTGACTTGGAACTAGGTGTGATCGCAATGAAAGGATTTAAACTACTGTAGACATTAGTAGAAAGATTTATCAATTGTCATATGATAATTACAAGTTGAATAAAATAAATATGGTATTTAAGAAGTTGTATTTCCCAAGTCCTGGTAATTCATTCCTGATTTATGAGTTATATGTGTATATTCCAGGCTGCAGAGTAATGTCAATGTTGGGATCCTATAGTCGGATGTCTTATGTGACTCATGCCCAAATATTTTGTGATATAATGCTACCAATATTTCGTAAGAAATAGTGATGATAAGATACTCCAGATTGAGTATGAATTTCTAGTATAGTTCAGTCTATGTGGCCAGCAAATTAGTTTAGTCGTCAGATTGGCATGACTTGTTTTTTTGCCTTTTCATTTAATCATGCTACCCAAAAATCTCAGATATATTACTATTCCAAGATAGAGTATACTAGTAGTTGCGAGTATAACTCAGTTCATGCTTCATGTACTAGATTCAGATTCCAGATGTTCAGTTATGATTCAATTCGTATGTGCCCAGTGCATCACCTTAATTTTTTGAGTATCTTACTGATTTGATCATTCATAGAAGGACATTGTTTCCCAAGGGGGAGATACCCCCATTCAGTTTCACGCATAGATTTTTATGTAAAGCTTCGCATCTGTTATTATTGTGTATTCAATCATACGCTCATAAGTCAGTTCAGTCAGTTATGCATGCATTAGAAAGGCATGTTAAATAGGAAAAGTTCAGCTTATCAGTGTATTTAGTCCTGCGTTCATGAGAACAACTCACTCACAGATCCATGGATCTGATATGCATGTTCATTATGAGAATTCAGCTAATGAGTAGCATCAGTCGTGTATTCCATGCATCAGATATGCACATGCGATATAAGAATTCAGAACAACAGTAGTTCCAGTCTTATAGTCATGTTTCATATTAGTGTATTCTTTCTTAGAGAACATATCATGTCTACTTTATTCCATATTTTAAAGCTTAAAAGTCCCTGCCCATCATTCGGGGATGAATGATCCCTAGGGGGAGATAATGTAACACCCCGCATTTTTGGGCTAGAATGTAAACCATCATTTCTTCTCATAAAGGTTACAAAAACCATAAATCCAATGAAAATTTAGTGTGTTGATCAATTATGTAGTGTGTAAATCTATTTGAGCATGAATTAAGATCATAGAAGTCCCCTAACTCAAGGACGAGTTGAAAGATTTCCAATTGTTCGAGGTTGAGTAAGCATCGAAACTTGGGTCAATTTCAATAAACCATAACTTATTGTATATGATGAACTGGGTGGACTACTATATACCAAATTTTTGGTAATTGAATAAGGTTTCCAACGATATAAGATTTGTCTAAATCCAATAACTGGGTAAGGAGTTATGGATATTTTAACTTTCAGCTGTAAGACGAATGCCGTTCCAGTGCATGGCGCGTCATGCCAGAGGCCAAAATGGAACTCGTCAACTTCCAGCAAGCCTCCGTGATAGTCCCGCTCCACACCAAACTTCCAGGTATCAATAATTGGCATTTTTTCAAGCTCCGCATCGCGCTGCGGGCCAAAAATAGGGCTCTAGTTTCATAATTTCACTAAAGGGTATTTTGGTCTTTTCAACCCATTCCTACCCTCTATATATGTCCTAGTCAATGGAAAAATCTCATTTTTTTCTCTCTTCCATTTGAAGAATTAAGGTTTCTCCCTAAAATTCCAATCTAATTATCTTTAGTAACTCAAGACTCAACCATGGAAATTCGAAACAAACTGGAGATTTGGAATCCCCAGATCATAAGCTTCAAGAAGCACCTATTATTTTCGCATATAGAGGTACGTGGGGTTATCTCAAAATTCTCATGGTCTTAAAAAAATTCATGTTTTAAAAATGAGGGTTTTGAAATTATGAATATAAACATGTTTTAAGCATCTTTATGATATTGATTTGGTCTTTAGGCCTATTTTCGATGTTTTTTGATATATTATATATGCATATGCTTGTGATTCAAAAGTTGTTAACTTGAGATCATGAATTATATGAAAACCCTCTCTTGATATGAAATTGTTTTGAATTTTCATATGATGTGAATTGTTATAAGTCATCTTGACGAGCATGACATTAACTATTTTGAAAGTGTATATGAGTTTTAAATTGCAAGGTGAGGGTTATTATGTTGAAATATGATGAATATAATGGTTGCATCAAGTAATGATGTGATATTAATGTCTTGCAAATCGGGTATGACGATACCCTACAGAATAAGATGTGTGGTTGAATTAAATGGAGTTGAATGCATTGATTTTATACGAGATAAGTGAATGCCCGAAGAAGGCGTTTGAGTGTAAGGGTTCATCACTGGAAACTGTGTTTGCCGACATGGGAATTTGGTACCAGTCATAGTGATCTTGTTTACCTGACTTTATGTCATTCCCAAATTCGGACTATGGTTAGGAGCCCTGCTTTGTAATCTTGTGCACTACCATGGTTTATTGGGTCGAGAGACCCTGCTGTGTGATCTTGTGTGTCTTCCCCTCACTTATTTATAATCTCAGTGGCAACCGAGGTTTGACAGTTGGTGTAAATGTTATATGTAGGGTGTTCCACCTATCTCAGCTGCATTACATTATTGTTTAAAACGATTACATTATGCCCATATGTTTTAAAATGATTTGATACGAAACTGTTTTATACAAGCTCTCACCTATATTTTGTAAAAATATTTTTTTTTCTCTGCGTACCAGTACTCTTGTATTGAAACCCTTCCCTCCCAGGTTCGGAGGCATAGTCTAGGGGTCCAGATAACCAGTAGATCTCTTTCGATAAATTTGTAGAATCAAGTGGTGAGCCTTCTATATTTTGGAAGACCTGATGTTTGTCAGTTCATTTATCATTTAGAAGTTTTGGGTCTACTGGGGTACTTGTCCCTGTGTTCAGATGGTTATTTGTTTCAGTCATGTAGTAGAGATTTCGCAGACGTTTTTGAGATGTTGATTGAGAATTGTGGGACATTATTCCCCATTACTGTTTCCATATGATTCTTGACCATGTTTTTGTTATATTGTGTATCTTCCGCATATCCTATTATCATATGATTTATGTGCATGATTACCAGATAGATAGGGGTGTTTCGGGCCTTCATGGTTCGAAATGCTTGTCATGGCCAAGGCCCCAGTTTGGGTCGTGACAATGAGCCTCAGCCTAGATCCTCTCCAGAAACCTATCTATATCAGGAAAGGTTAATTGGCCTTGGTACCCTCAAGATACCATGGCCATCAATCTCAAAAGGTACAACCTTTTTCTGTCCCACTTCCTCCTTAATCTTCATTAATACGGGGTCAAGTACCTGTTTCTCCTTTATTTCAACAAGCGATGACTTTTCCACCTCTTTCACAAATAAACCACCATCCTCAGAGTCTAACAGAGGAAACTCAAGTTTATCCAAATGGTGAATATCTTGAACCACTCCTTTTTATCCTCATTTACATGTGATAGACTACCTATGGATAGACTACCTATGGATAAACTGCTAAGACTAATAAAAACCATATTATCTTTACCTAGGTGATGGGGGAGACTCATGTCATAGTATTTTAGCAACTCAAACCACCTCCTCTGCCTAAGATTCAACTACTTCTAGGTGAATATATATTGCATGCTTTTATGATAAAAAAAGATATCTACATGTACTTCATATGAATAGTGATGCCAATTTTTTAATGTGAACACCACAAGCAATAACTCAAAGTCATGAGTTGGATAATTCTTCTCATGAACTTTCAACTACCTAGAAGCAGAGGATACCACTTACCATGATACATCAAAACACAACCAAGTCCCACACAAGACACATCACAATAAAACCACAAATCCATTATTACCCTCGGGCAGGGTCAAAATAGGAGCTAAAGTGACCCTATTCTTCAGCTTCTCGTAACTACCCCTACAAGTGTTAGACCATAAGAAATTCACCTTCTTCTGTGTCGACTTAGTTAGGGGCAGCTATAGTTGAGAATCTCTCTACAAATCTCCTATAATAACCGAATAAACCTAAAAAACTCTGAATATTAGTTGGAGTCGTGGGTGTAGGCCACTTCTTAATTGTTGTAACTTTCTGTGTATCCACCAGGATACCTTTACTTGAAGTGTATGGCCTAGACAAGTAATAAACTTCAACCCAAACTCGCACCTTCAAATAATAGCAATCAAGTGCTGACCTTTTAAGGTTTGCAACATGATACGGAGATGATAGGAACGATTTCCCTCACTCCTTGTATACATCAAAATATCATCTATAAACACGGTGATGAATAAATCCAAAAACTAAGGGAAGACCCTATTCATCAAGTTCATGAATGATGCCATGAATTACTTAACAACATTGACATCACTAAGAACTCAAAATTCCTATACCAGGTATGGAAGCAAGTCTTAGAGATATCCACTTCCATAATATTTAACTGATGATTCCCGAACCGAATATCGATCATGGAGAAAAACTTTTCACCCATAAGTTGGTCAAAGAAATCATTAATTCGAGGAAGAGGATACTTGTTCTTTAGCGTAGCCTTATTTAATCACCGCTAGTGAATATGCATCCAAAGGGAACCATTCTTTTTACACATAAATAAAACAGGTGCACACCATGGAGACACACTATGGTGGATGTAACCATTATCTACAATTCTTCAATTTCTCCTTAAGCTCCTTCAACTTTACCATAGCCATTCTATAAGGAGGGATAGAGGTAGGATGAATATCCAGAATGAGATCTATCCCAAAATCAATTTCCTTATTGTAGGGACACCAGGAAGATCATCAAGGAAGACCTCAGGAAATTCATTAACCATGAGAGTGGAATGTAATAAAGGACTTTTGATTTAGAATCTTAACTCATATCGGGTGTTACAACACCTCTTAGAAATTAATTTTTGGACTCTAAGATACGATATGAATCTAACCTTAGGCACTAGAGAACCCCCTTCACACTGAAGGAAAAACTCATTAGGGAATTTAAACATGACCTTATGGGTTCAATAATATAAGGAGGCATAGCACGAGTGCAACTAGTCCATCCCCAGTATGATATCAAAATCAACCATGTAAAATTCAAATAGATCCAGCAGATTTTCTCTACTACCAATTAATTCCACAAAACACCCGTAGACTCTCCTAGGCATCACAGATTCACCCACTATAGTAGAAATAAAAATAGGTCTGAAATACACTTGGGACTGAAATTAAAATGCATAGCCATAAATAGGGTCATATCAAAAATAGGGAACCCCATATTAAGTAAATAGTAAATATCACGAGAAAAGAGTATAAACATATAAGTAACAACATTAGGAGATGCCTCAAACTCATGGCAGGTAGTGAGAGAGGAGAGACAGTTTCAACTAGTGACGAAGCCAGATGGGATAATCACACTTGAATCACGTGTTCCTCATATTATCAAAGAAACCACAATACAATCAACCACAAAATTTGAAAGGAGGATATGATGGAGCTGATTAGCCCACACTAGCCTGAGATTGTGCACTCGTTTCCTTAGAACCATCACCACTCTAAAAACATTGTAACTAGATTACTTTTGGTACGTAGCACTAGCCGTTGAGTAGGACCTAAAATTTACCTATTTAATAGCTAACTTTCCACCAATACTACAACTGTATTATAGACCTCCTCCTTGTTTTGAATGCTTAAATTTCTTGCACCGCCTTTTCCCAATCTTAACTTGCTTCCTCTTCCCTTTCTCAATTTATCACATATATACCACAAGTTGGGAGATACCATTTACTTATTCAACAAGGAAGAATTACACCCCTAAATCAAATCTTCGAACAACCCAGAAGCAAACTTCCTTAGTATAGCTCTCATATGAGATACCAACTTATGAGTATACTAGGATAACTAATTGAATTTGACAGCATAATCCTTGACTATCATCCTATCTTTCTTTAGATTAACAACCTCTGCCTCTTTCGCCTCACTCAACTCTTCAGTAAAGAAGCGGTCCAAAAAAGAACTAGATAAATCATCCCACAGTGTACATTCGGAATCATCTCCCCTACACTATACCTATTTCTCATACTATTGGTATGCTATATCCTTCAATTCATAGACATCAAATTCTACACCCTTTACCGTAGAAGCATGGATAACCTAAAATAGCTTCTTTATCTTATCTATAAATCCTTGAGGATCCCCCTTAAAATTAAAACCATAAAAACTTGGGGGACTCAACCTCATAAAATGGTCAACCCTTTTAGCCTCAGAAGATGTAGTGACAAATATTACATGCTCAAAATAAGAAGCCATGAACTGAGCCAACAGAGAAACTGTTTGTCAAAATTATGTATTTCACACATCAGCCTTAGAAGCTCAAGAATAATAAGGGATTAGTGGAACTCAAAAAGGGTAATCAGGAACTGGACCCCTAGATTGGGTTGTCACCATATAAGCAGGACATGTCCCATCAGCATTGTTCTCAAGTGGGACAAAGGTGTTTACTTGATCTTCAAATCGTCTGAGAGGCATGATCAAAAATCAAACAAATGTGAATTAGAGTAGATTCAACATCTTACAATCTATAGCTTGAAACATAATAACAAGAAAGGGAAAAATTCCTAAATGTATCGTAGCCTATACCTTATAAATGTAGAGTGCTACACACCCATTAACGAGCTTCTACTTGACATGAATTTGTTTGAAAACTAATGACAACATACCTAGGATCTGATACCACCTTTGTCACGATCCAAAGTAGGGCTTGGGCATGATGGGTATCTTAATTCACACATGAACAAGAGATCACTCCCTGCACCTAACCAACTAAATACACCACATACTAAGATTGGATAAATTCTAAACATATGACAAGATAGCATATAATAACCTAAGAAAGTCTTAAATACTTATCCATAACCAACCAAGTATAATTGACAAAATGACTAACCAACACCACCTAATAGCCAAAGTATTTCAAAAAAATCCTTCTAAACAATGATCCAAAAAATAATATCAATAAAGTATCAGGACAAGCCCCCGATAATAGCCAAAACCAAATCCATTAGAATAGTCAAAATCTAAGGGAAACCATAATCATGGAATGGGATCTTTCGAAGTATGGATGCTCACCACTTCAATTTGACTCACTAGATGATCCTAAACCCAAGTCACTGAACAAGAGATATAGAGGTATGGATAGATCCTTTATTGTATCGGGGTATAGCATCCGTAGATAGTTAGAGGATGAAGAGCTAGCATACAGCTTAGGGATAAAGAAAAAAAATAATGCCATGATAATAGTTAAAACCAGTACAAGCTCCAATACACAATATCATTAGAATTACATAAACATAACCATATACACATTCAAGGCTAGGGAGCAGGTCTTTACCATCAACTTTATCAAAACCTTAACTTGGGTTGTGAAGCATTACCATCATAATCAACCCATGGATAATATAGGTCTTGTGTTACACCATGGACGGCCCCCATTGCGTGTTAGATGAAAGAATCAGAGATATCACTGATGGACGGGGATTTCCTTTACCCTTCACCATCCATGATATATATATATGTATGTGCTTTGCGGGATTTTCTTGTACCCCACAAGAACTTGGTCATCAAGACCAACCCTTAAATCGGCAAACATGATTTTCAAATATTAGTCCTTTAGAATCACACCTTCACAGCTAGCTAACATAACCCCCATTATTGTCTAATTAAAATATTTACTGCATAACCCAACCACTAATTCTAGCAGCCAATTATTATGGAATGATTAAGTTGTGTCGTCATACTAATTATAGCTTACAAGAATTGTCATTAATCCAATACTTAGGGATTTTTATGTACCCTGTAGATTCCATTATAAAAATCACTTGGGGGATTCCCATGTACCTCGCAATATTTTCAAGAACAATATCCTCCAATTAACTAATTAAACTATGCATTAATGTCAAGGAGTAAATCAAATCAATTATGCAAGTGGGTTGAAGTTGTTTCCTATTTCCACACAAAACCAATTTATTTGGGGACTCTTTTGTACCCCTATTTCTACATTTACCAATATTGGGATTCCATTGAACACAAGTCCATCCACCATTCCCATACACCCCAAAGTATTTACCAACCATAAACTTAAGCAACACAAGTTCATAATCATTATAGAAGAAGAATTTAAACGATTTATTTTCAAACATTAATCGATAGATCAAAACCATATATCAGAACCATATAAACCTTATCAAAAATCATGCCAATAAAAAAATGAAAGTATAAGGAAAGAGTATCATGCCTTAAATTCAAAGAAATTTTGAGAAGGAACAACACTTGGAACACTAGATAACCACCTCTCTTGGAACCCTAACTTTAACTTAGATGGAAAATTTTAGAGAGTATTTAGGAGTTTTTTAGAGTTAGATTGTTTTGGAGTGATAATAACAACCTAAATGGGTTATGTGATGTGGGCTTCAAGTAGGGTATAAGAGGAAATTTCTAGAATGCCTTTAACTTAAAAGATAATAAAGTGTCTCCTTTTACTATGAGTCAATTATTGACCCGTAAACACTCCTTATGACTCATCAACATGAGTTATAAAATATGTAGTACCACCAAGGCAACATACACTGCTGGCCTGAAGACTCAACTGTAAGAGTTGTAATAAGACCCTATAACTCGTACGATTAAGTCATAGTCAATGTAGAACCCAAATTGGTACTTACACTACACACTCTATGATTACACCTAATAACTCACAACATATCCTAATGGCTCTTAGTGGCTTGAAGACTCAACCATAAGAGTTGTAATAAGAACCTATAACTCGTATAATCAAGTCATAGTCAATGTAGAACCAAAATTGGTACTTACACTACACACTCTATGATTACACCTAATGACTCACAACATATCCTAATGGCTCTTATTGAGCCATTTATACTCAAAGTAGAACCAATCAACAATATTTCTGATTTGTTTATGACTTGGCCCAATGACTTGTCAAGACAACCTATGACTTATTGTGTCCAGTCATAACCAGGGCAGTAAGCTCAAAGCTCAAGAAATTTTTCAAGGACCAAAAATCTGAGGGTTTTCAGTTGCTTATACTAAAGTGAGTTGCATTTGTTCTAATTTGAATTACTTTAAGTTCTTGGGAAGAACCTTTAGCTTAGGATTAATGGAGGTTTGTGATAAATCTAAGTGTGGATTTGGATACCATAGCCTCTTCTGGGGTAGTGTTTGACTTAGAATGTATTTTGAGGATTTAGAAATGCGATATTTGACCCACTACAAGCTAAGATTGATGAATATTTATCTTAATACCCTTCTATGCTTTTTAAATACTTAGAGAATGCACTTTTAGGCAATATTGAGAAACCATTGTACTTGTTGCTTCTTATGGATGACATTGAGAGGTATTCCTAGACAAATATGCTAAATATATTAATTATTACTTAAGATTACAATGAGCTACTAATTATGATATTGCATTATATATTGATTGGGCTATAAAATATACCACTAAGAGAGCCCTTTACTATGATATTTTCTAAGCCAAATTATGTTATTAACTATGCAATGAATAAGTTATACATTATGCTTTAGATTGGATATTGCTCTAGCTATTGATAAGCTATCTTTTATGCTAATGATATGCAATGAATTATAATATTGATAAGTGATTGCTCATGACATTGCTCCTGACAATGATCATGCTAAACAATTATCCTAGTAATCATATTAGAAAATATCCTTATTAATGATGTTGGCAATTGTCTTATTATTCATGCTAAAATGTCATTCTTATTTTATTAATTATATTATCCCAGGAATAAATCTTTATGCTTGACTTTATTGGCACTTATGGCAATGACTATATACCTGATTAAATTTCAAAAATTGATGTTGATAAAATTATACCCACCAAAGTTGGAGAATACAATGATGATATTGATACAAGGCAAGGTCGGAGGATACTAGGATTATATTTATAATCAGTAAGGCTGGAGGATAAAGTGATAATATGTTGATACCCGGCATTGACAAAGAATATATGATGATATATTGATTCCCAGCTAAGGCAAAGGATATTGTGAAGATATGTTGATACATGGCAAAACTAGAGGAATATTATGATGATATTGATGCCCAAAAACACTTGAGGATGATTCTGATAATACTGATATCAGACAAGGACATAAAATATTCATGAGGATGCATTGATACCCGAAAAGTATGGTGGATAATTTTCTTCATGTGCCAATGTGTACACCTACCAGTTCGAGTCTAGCTATGCCCTATGAATGGAAACTATGCTTATATAAACTTATATAAAATTTAGCTATGTCGTTGATATTAGTGATACCTGTTATATTACATACCTTTTATATATTTATAAAGTGGTATATTTAATGAGTAGTGATAATTTATGGTTAGTGATAAATGATGATTAGCGATAATTGAGGGTTAGTGGCATTTGATGATTAGCAACGAATGTTTCTCAGTGGTTAAAATAATTATTATTTGACAGTCGTGGATTAGTTGGTAAATGTTGACTAGATAAAAAAAATGTTAGATGAGAAATGATGATTATCTACTGAATAGTGATTAGCAGATATATGGTGAATAGTTTATAAATGAACACTAGAAGTTATATGATGACTACTTATTAAATTGACTAGTTAATAAGAGATGATTAAACAATAAGTGGTGACAATTGAATATCGATAATAAGGTTGTTAAATTATGGTGGCATTACGGAATATTGGTAAATTGTGATAGTATTAATATATGGCTTCATGATTATTATTGTGGAATGATGGTTAAATGATGATAAAACCTAGCTATAATGTTGATTGATTGTGTTATTCATCTCTTAAGTCTACTATCCAATCATATGGGAGGCTATGACGAGTTCTTTACTTTTTTGCATAAATTAGAATATGGGGTAAATTTTTTAGTTTGTGGTTGCTTATGTTAATTCTTTATGATACATTATTATTTCTAATTATTTACTTATTATATTCAAGCGGTGATTGTCATGTGTTGATGCCTCATATTATCTTATTAATAGTTTAATTACTTATTATGTACAATGATATTGGAGATAATTTAGGTTGGTTTCTGTACCTTGACTCAATTATGTTATCTTGCCTTTTATCATACTTATATCATGATTTATCTTAGTTTCCCAATGATGCCTACCGAGTAACCATTGTTTTGGTACTAATACTATACTTATGTATCTTTTAGGTGTAGATCCTAGTACTAGTTTCCACCATTGATTCATGTTCGTGCGGTGATTGATTTCTGGTGATTCGGTGAGCTCTTGGAGTTTGAGTAGCCCATTTCCCTCTCTTTGTACTTTATGTATTTTATTTCAAGACAAATATATTGACTATTCTAATCTGGGTTGTTTTGATACTACTAGATGCTCTTGTAATGGGTCTACCAGGTCGTGGTATTGGTATCTTATATTGACTGTTGCTGTCTATTTAGAAAATCTTGCTTATTTATAAATTGTGTTCTTAAATTTCACCTATGATGGGCATTTCTTACCGAATTAACCCATTGTATTAGCTCCGAGTTATGGTTTCTCTTAGCTACTAGTTGTATTTAGTAGGTACCATCATGACTCGTAAAATGCGTCCTATCACAAATGAAGCGTAATTTCCCTCTTGAGGAACAACTTCTTCCTAGCCAAGTCCAAGTAGTATGTGGTTTGACACTCAAGAGAGAACAATCAATTCTGATCATATCCTTCTCCAACCTCTACGTCAACAATGAAGTGATGTCTATTCTTGGATTATTTTTGAAAACCTTAAAACATCATAAAACCATGAATGCAAAAGATTAGCATGTAGAGAAATACAATATGAATTATATAAGACAAAGAATTAAGTTAATAATTAGTTTGGAACTCAAACACCATATTTTAACATTTCAAACCCTGCAAAAACTAATCTTAAGTACCAAAAAAGTGGTGTGAGGTCGCTTTCACAATGTATGATTTTGAGACAGATGGGGTGTCACTTTTGCAACAATCATTTTAGCACTTAGTGGTCACTTTTACGACCTTCCTTTACTGAAAGAAGGGTTGTATAAGTAAACCCTTCACCCACAAAAAACCCAAAATCAGACTTTCAATAGTTTTTCACATAAAGAAAACAACATGGTTTATATACCATAAAATATGAAATACAATCTATATTCACTATCATTCATGGTAAAATTAAGAACAGCTCAAAAAATTTATTTTAAACTAATCATCAAAAACTAGGAGAGTACACTATTTGAATAAATTATGGGTACTCCGAACTTCCCCAATGTATATATTAACAATGGTTTCACTGCAATTTTGTGTTTGGCTAATAAGAACACAAGATTTTAACACTTTTACTAAAAAACTGCACTTAACTTCAATTCCAGGAAGTGAGATTTAGGGTGAGAAATAGATTAACATGAAGTAAAAAGATTAAAGGAGTGCATGATACATACCTTGATTTGTGCATATGGAATTGAAGGGGAGAATAGGTTTGACAGAAAATAATAAAGAAAAGCTTGAGATTTTTGAAGTTTTATAGCTTTTTGAAATTGTATCATCGATATGGCTCCATTTCCCTTTACCTATGGGTATTTTGAACGTTGGGATCCACTTAAGATTATATTTAATTGCTTAATCGATCTTGACCGAGCTTTGAAAATCCTCATAAGCGGTTGAGTGGTCACATAAGTGACCTGTACTACTTTTGTTGACTGTTGCTTAAGGGAGCAGTAGGTCGTTTATGTTCCCTTGACCATAACTTCTTTGTCCTATTAAGCAGAAATATACTCACTTTGGAGATACCTAAGGCCCTCCATAATTGGTAAAAATTGTTTAACTCGCATTTTTATGGTGGTACAAACTTGAACACTATTTCCAATCAACTTTTTGGATCCAAAATTGCTCAAATAACTTTTAAAACTATAATTTTTTTTATGGATTAGTAAAAAATAAAATCCTTTATCTTCTAAAATGAAACTTCCAGAAGTAAATAAGATTTTTGAAAATGATGTGGTATATCCCTCTAAGTGCTTGAATTAACATTAAGACATGATGTAGGAATGATGCGATGCCTCCCACCAAGTGCTTGATTTAATGTTGTGGCACAATGCAATAAACTTTACCATTTATTTCTCCACTTTGAAGATTTGAATATTTTTCCTAATTTTTAATCAACATCTATTTTTGGAAAATGGGGCAAAGGTAAAGAAGCAACAAGACTAACTCTTACGCTCCGTTTAGAAGACTTGAATCTTTTATCAACTTCACATCATCCTTCTTAGTAGGATTTTTGGGTATTGGTAAGGTAATCAATAAGACACTTGTTAAATTTGTATTTACCACTTCATGACCTTTAAGTTAGAGACATCATTTTCCTTTCTTGTGATGAAAAATTTGAAAATATAAGGACTTTGTTCCTCAACTCAAAAATTCTCCATTTTCTCGGTTATTTCTATATTCATATCTTCCAAGAACAATGTCAAAAAATGGTCTTAATAAGATCTCTATATTATTAAATTTGCGTCTTCTTGACATTATCTACTCAAAATGAAATAAATCTTCAAAATGGATTTGCTTGACATTTTCTTGCAACTTTAGTACCACCAATTCTATTTTTGCATCATTCATTATTTTTGTCTCAATAGTTTGGAAAATCGCCATGAATTCTTAAACATAAATATCACCCCTATCTGTATTAGAAATCATCTCATCCCAACTATTATTTAGAATTTTCCAAGCAACATCATATGCCTCAATTTTTATATTCAATTCAGTTTCCATTTTTCGATAGTCATTTTCAACTTGAAACTACACTTGACATCACTCAACAAGCAATTTGAGGATTCATTCACCATTAGTAACATTTTATCATGTTCTTCCTCATTAATTTCAATTAGTTGAGCTTGATTCAAACCCACTCTTGTCTTATAATTCTTACTTTTAAAGTTTGCCTTTACTTTTGGATCAAATATGTCTTACAAAAGTTCATCCACAGAAAAATCAACGTTTTCAAAAAGTTTCATCATCACCATGTTAGATGAGGTCCCACCATTTAGCAAAAACCTTTTCACATTACTCATTCTTCTCTATTATGTTTTTAAACATCTCCTCAACTTGTTTTCTTAGAGAATCAGAGTTTATTCATCACAACTATGTCCATTTTCTTCAACTTGAGCCACATCACGGCCTTGGAAATTTTCATATGAGTCATCACTCATTTTGACTCAACAACTTGACTTAAAACATCCTTTTAGCCACTTTATTTGGCGAACTAATCACCCTTATGTCACTTGAGAGATCATAATCTCCTCATGAATCTTATTTTTTTCCATATTCCTTTCTAAATGTTGTCGTGGATTGATGCATGAATTGTATATCCTCACCCGTTGTAGTCACCTAACCTAAGATAGTTTGCAGCATTGCTTCCACACCCTTATATCTAGCATGAGACTTTTAAAACTCATATGAAGAACTACTATTTTAAAGAGATAAGGTAAGGAAGAGGGCACAATAATTGAGACAATCTCTCTAATACCCATCTTGACCATAACACAAGTAAAAATCATAATTTATAGAGAATTGAGATGGTGCACACACCTCTCTCGCTGGGGCATCCCTCCAATTTTTACTGAAGTGGAGTCCACCACAATAAGGACAAGGTTTATCAAAGAAGGAATTGTAACCACCAAGTTCATTTTCGTTCTATGGTACCATAGTAACAAGTATTAGAAAAAAATAAACCCAAGTCTAGTGACAAAAAAAATATTATCGGATATTAATAAGACCAAATCAAGTCAAGTAAGATAATATTCAAAGCTAACACATTATGTAAAATTATTTTCCGACAACAAATCAATTTTAGATAACCCTTAAGTTACACTCTTGAATAGTTCTAGCACATATTGTCAATATACTTTACCCAACATGGAGTTGAGGTTATACACATAGAAGAATATGTGATTGGTGATTGAGTAAGTACGAAATAAAAGAAACTTGCAACAATCCAAACCTAAGATACAAGTATCTTGGGGTGTTTTGTAAATAAAAGTGGGACCCGAATAAAATCAAAATAAAATATGAACATGTGATCAATTGATTTCACAACTATGGGAAACAAGGAATATGACTCGGAGAATAATTATATCAACGATCCATCCAATTCAATTAATTATTCACAATTTTATCATGGATTTGGTAAATTAGCCTTGGATAGAAAATCACAAGACCATTGGGGATTTAGTCGTTGCTTATTCTTTAGAACCAAGCATAGAAGCATGAATCATAGAATTAATTTTAGATTATACTAGCCTTTGACTTTGTCTTGCTACAATTCTATAAGATAGGTCATACATCCCATATCATGCTAAACTAATCTTTTCAAACGTCGATTAACTCTTTAAAGTATTAATCGAGGTAGATGGGCAGTACCCACTCCAATGTCCTCTTTTGAGCTCAACTACAATAGAAATGGTAGAACATGAGATTAATTTAGAAAACAAAACTCATTTCCAAATCAAAAGTAACCAATCAATAAGAAATCATAAGATGGAATCAAAACCTAAATTTTGTATTACATTATCTCTTTCTAAGATAGAATCAAAATGCAAATTCAATAGAAAAAATATTACATTATATCTAATTATACTTAATCAAGAATCAAATAGAAATATACCCAAATATTCTATACAATGCAATAAAAAGAGGAAGGATTTGAGAAATAAATAAGAAAAACTTGATATCTTCAATTCTAAGGCTATCGTGTCAAGAAACCTGGCCTCCAAGGTTGTAAATTATTTCAAAGATATGTTGGGATTGCTAGGGATCTAGTACTTTATGATTTCGGATCCAAACATTTGAAATTCTAGACTTGCCTATGAAATTTACTCGATAATCACTTAAGCAGTCCAAGTGACCGCTTAAACAACACTGTTGACTTTGACCAGATTGCTCAAGCAGTCATGTTGATCACTTAAGCAATGGTCCTTTACTTTGAGTTGATCATGAAGGTGGTATCATTAGTAGCTTTAAGAACATTTGAATGGAATTACCAGATCCCCTAAGGATCCTTAGGTCGTTTAAGCAGTACATGAGTAATTTTTTGGAGATTATCTTTAGGCTCCTTTTTTAAGCTCTTTTTCTTGTTTTTGGCTCCATTAGGCATCCATTATGCCTCTATTTCACAATTTTTCAATAGAACTCCTTGAAAACCTAATATTCCTAAATAAACACAACTCAAAGGATAATTAGTTTCATATTATAGATTAATGACACAAAATCATAAGAAAAGAGACACAAATTAGTGTCAAAATCTCCACTCATTAACATCCCCAACTTAAGGATCATGATTTTTCTCAAGAAAAGCAAACGAAAAGCTCTCTGAGTTTTCAATTAAAGCTCAACACTGACATCATCACAGAAACTTCAAATGGTCATAATAATTTATACTTTTGTTGGTACTAACAATTAACCAACAAGAATGTGAGTCTTACCCAATAAACTCCTTAAAAAACACATACTTTAAAGAACACATTGAAATTTCAAGAATGATCAAGTAACAACAACCAATTATCAAGAAGTGAATCACAATTAATAGTAAATCAAACATGCTCCTTTGACTTATTTTTTGAATTTGCCAACTTCACCAATCTATCCTAGTTTACATGCCCTCACCAGAAACAAATTTCAAGAATAATCAAGTAACAACAACAATTTTTAAAAGTGATTCACAATTAAGAGTAAATCAAATATGCTCCTTTGACTTATTTGTGGACTTTGTCAACTTCACCAATCTGTCCTCGTTTACATTCCCTCACAAGAAAGAAAGTCCCAAAACACAAAATATTTTCAACACTTCTACAAGGGACAAATGCACAAACACCTTATTATTAATTGACACTAACTCAAAAATATCGGTTAGAGATCCCAAAGGATGTTTTCTTGCTTGTAATGTAGGTTTAAGGAAAAGTAGGATTGTATTTAGGATAAAACTAACTACACACTTTTTGAACTCCAGGAAAAACCTTAAAACTAAGCTTTTATCATTTGCCTCGTCATTTTCTCAGCACACAAGTGCCTACATTTTTACTTCACCACTTTATTATAAACTCTCTTTTTTCCTTCTTTTCTTATTTTTTTGTTCTCTTTTTCTTTTGCTTTGTTCAATCATTGCTTTATTTATAAGGCATTCACTTACAAAACCATGAGACATAATCTACTTTTTCAAGTTCCACAACACCCCAACTTATGCTTTTAGCCTCAAGTTGGCAATTTTATGTTCAAAGAGGGTAGGGTTATACAGAGGGAAAGCTTTCAAATGGTGTAAGACTTGCAATATGTTTGCCAAAGATAGGTTATTAGGTTCAAATAGGGTAACTAGTGATAACATTCATGAATAGGTAGGATTTTTAAGGATAAAGAAGTTTCCAAAAATCACATAGGAGACTTAAAATGATTCACCAACTAACACAATCATGACTAGCATTTAAGGACCAATGGGGAAAGTTCTGGATGACACAAGTAAGCACAAAAATTATTCACCAAAAACTCACTACATACGGCATACAAACATTTCTAGAAAGGTTAGTTTCACTTCCTAAACAGGACAAAAGATCTATTTTTCACACTGTCATCACCTAAAGAACTAAGAATAACAGAAAGATTCAAAGTGTTGTCACTACATCACTCACTTACATACACTTGTTTATTGACAAAAAAATTAAAATAGAGGGCTATGTTCATTAACATTATGCAAGACAGACTATTATCGTACTAATCTAGCCACAATACCACATTTTGACTTTGACAAGGGAAATAATGCTATGGCTACTCATACTTCACAAAAATAACTACTACTCGGACTTCACCATAATTATAATTGCAACCCTAATTCACAATGCTAAAGGTACTCAGACTTTCCCTTAACAAATGACACAAACACCAAAAAAAATAACAATTTTTCCTTAAAATGTCATCACCAAATTTATAATATGGCAAGAATCCCCCATAATAACTACCAAGAGGAAAACTACAAAAAGCTATCAAAATACAGAAAATAATTTAGAAATGAAAATAAAAGAAATGACTAATCCATCAAAATCTACATTGTAAATGCAATGAAAAATATCTAAACCATCAAGATCAAGCCGAAAGAGGGCGCACCATATTATCCATAATAGAAAAAAATAGGTTAATCTAAAGGATCGAAAAGGGTACATAAATATCCAAATCAAAATATCAAGCCCTTTGTGAGCACAACCGTACGTAGCTAAAACATTATGCCATAAATACCGAAACACAACACCCATAACAAAAGATATCATTTTCTCATCACTTCATTACATCAAAGGACACAAAGATAATGGGGATCCCTAAATCTGCATCATCGACTTTTATCATATTCAGTTTCTCCTTATACGCACCATTAAAATCAACAAAATCATAATCAGACCACTTTATATGAATATTATAATCATCATCCTGTGGTATTGAAGTGATGTGGGTCCTTAAGATTTGGGACCTTCTATAACCCCTTCACACCCCTCCATATCTGGGTGTAAAACTTGTTTCTCTCTTCTCTATCTTTTTCATATTGATATATGACTCGCTCTGCTCACTTTATGACTTAGCCAACTTATAGTAAGCTTTCTCCAACCTAATGAGTTAGGCTCACTTCTTCTTTTTGTCATAAAAAATCTTGTGAAAATTTTTCTTCAATACATACATAGAAGGATCCCTAGAAGTCTCCCACAACTCTGTGGAAAGTAGATACTAAATCTCAAACTAACCTCAGCTCCTTAGTCAATACCTAAAGTTTATGGCCTACAAGAATCGAAATCATCTTAAATTGACTTACCTGTATTAATCTTTCTCTTGTTGTTTTTGGTGGCAGTACCTTCACCTTGCTTTGTCAATGGGTAGATTTGTTCCTTAGGTTTTACCTAACTATCTTTCAGGTACTTGTGTATCCCATATCACTTACACAAGTCAGTAATAAATGAGGGCAACATCAAAGAGAAACTATTATATAACTTGTACTCATGGAGATCCAGGATGATATAATGACCAATATTCTGTAGAATATTGTCAAGAATATGATAAACTATCTAGGCAGTCATCATTGGGATATTAATCACCTTTCCAAATAGAGAGACTCAACTATAATTGATTGAGATAAAATTTCATGCTCCAGTCGTGAATCCTTTAAAAATGATACCTACCTTTGAGGTTTCCCAAGGCACATTTTTAGCCAGAAAAAGCTTGGACACCAACCAACTATAAGGAGCACAATCCTTTTTTTGATCCCAAAATAGTTAGGATTTGGTAACTCATAGAACCTACTAATCTCTTCAGCTCAGAAAATAATAGTCTTATCTAAAATTTTCATCAACGAGGTGGCCATCTTAACCTTGACATTATAATAAAATTCCCTCAAACATTATTCGGTTGTTTTACAATGTTTAAAAGAAAAACAAATCCACCCTCTAGCCACTAATATTTGGTAATATTCAGGGAGTGATTTGGGGACCTAATCAAGTGAAATTACCCTTTTTATGAACAACTTCTTCGTCGAAAAGTCCAAGTATTATGTGGTTTGACACTCGAGAGAGAGGACTCCTTTCTGATCATACCCTTATCCAATAATTAATTCATCAATGAGTCGGTGTTCTATTTTTGTCATGTTTTAAAAAACTAAAAATACCACACAAGCATGAATGCCCAAGATTAGCAAATAGAACAATGCACTATTATTTATAGAAGCCCAAACATTAATTTTAGAATTAATTTAGAACTCAAAAATCAAATTTCAACTTTTCAAACCTTGCTGAAGCTGACCGTAGGTACCGCATAGATATTTTAGGGGTAATTTTTTGATATCCGCTTTTATGATAGAACATCACTTTCACAATACTTGGTTTATAGCTCAATGGTTGCTGAAGGAAACCATTCTTCCCTAACGAACTCAAAACTAGTTTTTGATTATTTTTTACACCAACACAACAACATGGTTTTGTTACCCATAAAACATGAAATGTACTCTATATGCACTATTAATTCATGGGAAAATTAATAAAAACTCAAAAAATTCTTTTCAACTAATCATTAAAAACCTATTGAGAAAATACCTTATCACACTATTAGAACAAAATATGGATACTCAAAACATCCCTGATGTCTATATCACCAATATGGTCACTACATATTCCATGTTTTGCTAAAAAAACACAAGATTCTAGAACCTTAAATAAAATATCACACCTAGCTTCTATTCTAAGTAGTGGTATTTAGGTTGAGGAAGAGATTACCATGAACTATAAAGAGAAAAAGAGTGCATGATACGTACCTTGATTTGTGCAGATAGACTTGAAGGGAAGAATACATTTAAGAGAAAAGAAGAAAAACAGGAGTTTGAGCTTTTGGAAGTTATACCATCATTTTTGCACCTCTTCCCTTTACCTAGTGGTATTTTAAATGTTGACAGCTGCTTAAGAAGAAATTTGATCACTTAAGAGATCTTGATCGAACTTTGACTTTCTACTTAAGTGGTCGAGTGGTCTCTAAAGAGACCTAGACTACTTTTGTGACTGCTGCTTAAGTAAGAAATGGGCCATTTCAGCGCCTCTGACCATAACGTTTACTATCTACTAGATACGGCCTGACTTCTGGCCTTGTCGCAATGGGCATCCTAAGTTCAATCAATATCGGGGACCACCCTTGATAATCAAGTCAATCATCCCAATGCATACCCTGAGTCAGATAGATTTAGAACATGTAACAAGATAGTTTTTACTACGATGTCAGACTCTGGATAGGGCTAAAACCATGACCAACCAAAATAAGTCCAACCATCCATTACCAACCAATAACCATAACCAAACTAATACAAAAACAAAGTTTCTTTCCATAGCATAAATTAAAAGGTTGGAGCAATATAAAATTCAATCAAACAATATCAACCCCAATGCCAATGCCAATACAAAGGCTGACACCAATGCCAATCCTGCCAATTCCAACCGTTGATAGTCGCACAGGCCTCTAACTAAAAGAAAAACAATATATATGGTTGGGACATGCTACAACCCATAGCTAAAACCAATATCCATAAAATAAACCAATTATGTAATTACATCCATTATTTGAAATAGAGATGGCACAAATCAACTAGGGACCTTCTCATTTTGGGTATCTCAAGTTCAACTGTGAACGAAGACCGCCCTTGATACCCGACCCAACCATTCATCATATTCACTAAGTCGGATAAACAAAGTAGTATGTAAGAGTATTAGTCCAAATTATGGAATAGTTGTATAACTGAGACAGACCCTAACGAATCCAACCGTCCCAATTCCAACTAATGATGAAAACCAACAAAAATCATAAGCAAAATCCAAAACAATAACCAAACCAAGTTCCTTAACATAATATAAAAGGATGGAAAAGTGAGAAATTTAGTCATATAATATCATCCCCAATATTAATGCCAATACTAATGGTGACACCAATACTGATCCCGTCCATACCAACCAATAGTATTTCTAAAAAGGCCTCTACGTAAAATGAAAACAATATCAAATTGGGACATACCCCGAACCATAGCCAAAACCCATATCCATAAAATAACCAAAGTATATGAAAATGTCCATAACATGAAATAGATCCTTCCAAAAAAATAGAAGCTAACCACTTCAATATAAAAGTTGATCTCAAAAACTGATCCCTATGCATGAGGAGTAGAACGGTCGGTTCTTGCATTGCATGGGGATAAAGATGCACAAAGACGGGTAAGAGGGTGAATTCTAGAATAAACTCAAGATAAGGATAACATAATGCCATCCAATGAAACAAAGTAAACCAACCATATGCATAGAATCTTACATATATATATAACCTTTTTAGGAAAAAAAATTGGGTTTAGCTTGTATTTTAAAATCAATAACCTGGGTATGTGTAGATTAACTATCCTAAAACTACCCATGGGCTATATGGGTCCAGTGTACCCCCCTGAACTAGCCCCAATGCATGTAGCTGCATGAATCGGAGATACCTTAAGAGTAAGGGATGCCCAATTACTATTTTCTCTCCATGATACATAATCAAGTGTACTTAGAGGATTCCCTTGTACCTCATAGTATCATATATGGTGTCCATGACCAACCCCTCATGTCAGCAAACACAAGTTTAAAGAGTATGTTCATTAAACTCCAACCTTCGTAATTAGCTATCACACCCTTCCATTATTGCCAAATAAAAACCATTTCGAAATAGTCAATCTATTATTCTATTTATTATTAACCAAGGCAATTAATAGTCGTATCATCATACCGACTATAACATATAAGTATTGTCCTTAGCCAAAATTTGAGAGGTTAAGGGATTCCCATGTACCCATTTACCACGTTAACTTGAGTTGTCCCATGTACCCCATAAGTGTTCTATTATTATGTTTTCTTGGGGATGTTTCGTATACCTCACAAGTTGTTCATTAACATGATTACTTTAGGGATTTCATCGTATCCGACATAGATTTCAATTAACAATAACCATGACCACCAACCCATTCCATAAAACTATTACAATCCATTTAAACCATTTTGTAACATTTAGGGTTCTATTACCAAACCATACCATGCAATAGTTCCATTAAAAAGTCCAACAATATAGTAAAAGCATTCTCACATGCATTTTATCAACCTTATTGGGGGCATAGTGTTTGCAATACCAAATACCAATTAACTATTCATATGCAACCAAGTATTCAAACCACCATAAAAACATGCAAATACATAAATAGAACATAGGAAAACCTTAACCATGCCATTATAACTAAAACCCCAAATATATATATTTTAAAATCCAAACAATTATGTAATTAAAATAATTTACAAAATATGACTTTAGTTGGAACTAACAATGAAAGAAAGAGTACATGCCTTAAATTGAGTAGATGATGGAGAGAAATCACAAACACAAGCCCCAAATTTATCACCTTAGTGAAACCATAGCCTTACTTTACCCAAAAGCCTTAGAGAGGATTAGCGAGTGTTTTCAAAGTGTTAATGAATAGAATAATTGGGAAAATTACCTCCCAAGTGTGTTAAAAGTCGTGGCTCCTTAATAGATTAAGTGGGAAAATGTCCGAATTGACCTCACTGAAACTGCTTAAAATTCCCGTCAGGAGGTACGACTACCCATACCACTCGTACCCTCCAACACGAGTGGTACCCACCACTAGTACCCTAGGCCTCCACCTCAGACCCAATACTATCAAAGGTATGACTTACCAAAATAAGTTGTTCCTAAAACACACAACCCATACCTTTAGTGGAATAGAATCAAAGAGGATTGATTGTTGCCCACTATTTGAGTCCATTTTATGACTCGTACCCTAGCTTACGGCTCAGGGTGAGCCACTTGTATTCAAATCAAAATTAAGCTACTAAGTTTAATATTAAATGAAGGAAAAAGCTACAAACCAGATGACCTATATCAACAAATAGGACTATTATCTACCAAGTGGTATCCATTCCAAAAACCTATCAAACCTACCAACCAATACAAGTCAACATATGACAAACCAATACAAATGGTACCCCAACATAAGACTGGTACTCCTTAATCGTATCTTGTCAAGAAAAAAAATAAAGGAAATTTACTAAGGGTCAAAAACCCAGGGTGTTATAGTCTTCCCCACTATGAACATTCATCCTCGAATGATGGACGAGGTAGGGTAAAAACAATAATGATTAATTTGCATTATCTAATATCAGTCCAAGTGTTAACTAAGTTAGAAAATATAGATGTGAAAATATTAATCTTTTTTAAACAATGTTTGAAAACAAAAGTACCTTGAAGAACACATACCTCCCGCACGAATTTCATGAGAAGAAAATAAATGTAGATACTTGGACTTCATGTCCTCCCCCGATTCCTATGTAGCCTCTTCCATCTTGTGGTTCTACAATAGAACCTTAACCGAAGCCACCTCCTTGATCCGAAACTAACAAACCTGCCATTCTAAGATCTCAATCAGTACCTCTTCATAAGATAGAGAATCTAAGATACCCAATCCCTCCAAAGGAATAACCTACAAGGGATCACCAATGAACTTCCTCAATATAAAGATGTTAAATACCGTGTAAATTAAGCACAAACTAGAAGGAAACTCCAATTCAGAAGCCACATACCAAACCTCTATAAAATTGCATAAGGACCAACAAACTAGGAAGTAAGCTTCCATTTCTTACCAAACGACACTACTCTGTTCATAGGAGATACCTTTAGGAATACCTTATCCCCAATGTCAAACAAGTCTCTACAACTTACATCCGCATAGGACTTTTGGCAACTTTGGGCAGCCTTAATCCTATTTCAAATCATCTTTACCTTTTCTAAAGCCAAATAAAGAAAAACTGGGCAAAACATATATGCCTCACCAAGCTCAAACCACTTTATAGGAAAACTACACCTCCTACCATACACTGTCTCAAATGGGGCCATACCAATAATTGAATTATAGCTATTATTCTAAGTGAACTCTACCAAAGGTAGATGCTTAACCTAACTGCCACCATAATCTATGACACATATCCAAAGCAAGTCCTCTAATCTAAGAGTAGTCCTATCTTTTTGTCCATTCATCTGGGGATGAAAAGTAATACTCAAACCAACCTTAGTCCCAAATCCCTTATTAAAAGACCATGAAAAGTGAGATAAAAATTGCATACTCAAATAAAAAATAATCAAAATAAGTACCCTATTCAGCTTTACAATCCCCTAATTATACAACCTGACATAGTCCTCAACAGAGAAACCCACACCAGCAAAAAGTGAGTAGACTTGTCCATCCTATCCATGATAACCCTAATTGAATCAATGAGATTTTGAGACAGAGGAATAAAAGAAATGAAATCCATATTGATCACCTCCTATTTCTATTTGGGTAAATCAATTTCTTGATACAACGTACCAGGCCTCATGTGCTCAACTTTAACTCGTTAGAACACCAAGCATTTGGCCTCAAAATTAGCCACATCCCTTTTCATACCATTCTACCAATATATCTCATTTAGATCATGATAAATTTTTATCTAACTGAGATAAATGACATAGCGTGATTCATGTGCTTTATCCAATACCCTCTGTCTCAAACTATCGATATCAGGAACATATAAGCTCCCTTGGTATAATAAGGTACCATCACCACTTATATCAAAGACCATCACTACTTTCACACCAACATCGCTCAAGATTTTTATCAAGATGGGATCTGGCATTTGCTTCTCCTTAATCTCTGCAATAAGAGGCGACCGAACAACTTCCTGTACTATCACACTACCATCATTAGAGTCCAAGAAGTGAAATCCAAGGTTATCCAAGCAGTTAATACTCTTTACTAATTCCTTCTTCTCCTTATCCATATGAGCTAAACTCCCCATAGAGAACTTGCTTAGAGAATCAGCAACCACGTTTGCTTTACCTGGGTAGTAGTGAAGACTCATATCGTAGTTCTTAAGAAGCTCCAACCATCTTCTTTGCCTAAGATTTAGCATTTTTTTAGTGAACACATATTGTTGACTCTAATGATCAGAAAATATGTCCTTTTGCAATCCATAGAAATAATGCCGCCAGATTTTTAATGCCAAAATCACCTCTAAAAGCTCCAAATCATGAGTATGATAATTCTTCTCATGCACCTTCAACTGCCTGCAAGAATAGGCTATAAAATTCCTATGTTGCATCAAAACACAAAATAGTACCACCTGAGACATCTCACAATAAACCACAACCCCCACATTACCTTCAGGTAATGTCAAAACTAGAGCAGAAGTTCGGTTATCCTTTTGCTTCTCTAAACTCCCTTCACACATATTTGACTAAGAATTCTTTACCTTTTCTTGAGTCAGCATAGTTAATGAGGATGGTATCATTGAGAAACTTTCCACGAACCTCCTATAATACCCTAAAAAACCCAAAAAGCTCAGAAGTCAAATACAGTCGTAGGTTTAGGCCACTTTTTAACCACATCCACCTTTTGCAGATCCACTATGATCCCCTTGCTAGAAATAATATGGCCCAAGAAAGTTACAACGTTCAAGCAAAACTCACACTTGGGGAACTTTACATAGAACTACTGCTCTTCAAGGCCTGCAATACGACACAGAGGTAATTAGCATGATCCACCTCACTCTTAGAATACACAAAGATTTCATATACAAATACAATGACAAAAAGATCTAGAAACTACCTGAAAATCCTTTCCATTAAATCCACAAATGTCACCGGGGCATTAGTCATCTCAAATGACATAACCATGAACTCAAAGTGCCCATATTGAGGACAAAAAGGCATCTTAGGGATATCCTCCTCCCAAATCTTAAGCTAATGATATCAAGACTGAAGATCTACTTTTTAAAAACACTTGGCATATTGCAGCTAATCAAACAAGTCATCTATCCTTGGAAGAGTGTACATGTTCTTAACCGTTACCTTATTCCATTATCGATAGTCAATATACTTCCAAAGGGAACCATACTTCTTGTGCACAACTAATACTGGTGAAACCCACGGGGATACACAAGGTTGAATAAACCCCTTATCTAGAAGGTCCTTAAGTTGCTCCTTGAGTTCTCTTAACTCTGTTGGAGCCATTCTGTATGGATGAATAGATAATAGATGAGTGTCCAGATCAAAATCATAGCCAAACTGAATCTCTCTTTGTAGAGGAACGCCAGGAATATCATTTTGAAAGACCTTAGGGAAATCATTCACCACGAAGACTTAATGTTAAGAAGGACCCTCTAAGTTAGAATCTTTATCCTGGACCAAATGATACAACACCGTTGGGAGATTTATCTTTGATCTCTAAGATTTGCAATAAAATTCCCCCTAGGATCTAGGAAACCACCATCCCACTCAGTAACCAGTTCAATAGGGAACCTAAGGACGAACTTATGGGTCCGACAATCTAATGAAGATTACAAGAGTGCAACCAATCCAACCCCATAATAACTTAGAAATCTACTATTTCAATTTAAAACAAATACACCAAAGTCTACCTATAAACAACTGATACCACCCACTCTTTATATACTTTTTTAGTAATAATTGATTTCACTTACTAGGTAGAAATAGAAAAAGGATCAAAAATAACCTCAGAATCAAAAACAAAATACACAGCCGTATTTGGGGTCCTTAAGATAGAGTGGACCCCTAATCAAGCAAGCAATAAACGTCATGAGAAAAGAGTTGTAATGCACTAGTCATGACATTGGGTGAAACCTCAAACTCCTATTGTGAAACAAGAGTATATAACCTATTTTGACCGGCATAGAAACCAAAAAAAGGAGTAGATGACAAAGTGGAACCACTAGGTGTAGGAGTACAAGATAAAGCAACTGGATGTTTGACCACTCCTAAAACACTTGTCCTCCATTCATCATAAAATCTTATATGAAGATAACTACAAAACTGACAAGGAGTGCATGAAGAATTCATCTGTACCCCGCTCGCCTTAGATTGGGCTCCCTATGCCCAGAAATTTTCACAACCCTACTGACATCTATCACTTGAAGGCTTTGGGTAAGGATCACTAGCTGTAAAGAAGGAACCAAAACTCCCCCACTTCTTCATTAGACACTTACTGTCATCCTAACCACTCTGTTATTGCCTACCTCTTTGTTCAAAATGCCTAAACTTCTTACTCTGCCTTTTCTAAAATTTATCCTGCTTCCTCTTCTGTTCCTCCACCAGTTGCATATGAACCACAAACCTAGACATATCCATATCCTTGATCAGTAACACAGTCTAGCTTTCAAGGATCAAATACCGAAATAGTCTAGAAGCAAGATTTCTCATCCTTTCCCTCATATCATACACCAATTCAAAAGCATACCTTGATTACTGATGAAATTTCAAGGCATGTTCCTTGATTGACATATTCCCTTATCTCAGATTGAAAAATTCCTTTATCTTTGCTTCCCTCAGCTACTAAATAAAGAAGCGTTCCAAAAAATTATTTGAGAAAGTTTCCTATGAGGGAAACTCCTCAACATAACCTCTATCTCTATACTACTCCACGTACCACTGATATGCAACATCCTTGAGCTGATAAGCTATAAAATTAACCCCTTTCATATTCGTGGCCTGCATCATCCTATATACTTTCTCTATTTTATCTAATAAACCTTGTGGATCCTCCTCTACAATCACAAAATTAAAAGTACGAGGATTCATCTTTATAAACTGGACAACCCTTGTGTCCTTAATAGATGAAACACCTGATGCATCCCACTCAGCCTAAGCAACAAGAAACTGAGAAATACTATGAATCAATCGATGAAATTCCACATATGTAACCTCAACTAAGGAGGACTAGTAGCGAATAGAGGAACTCCTAAATATCAGGGACTAGCCCCTAGACTGAGTATGGATCCCTTGTGTTCCTTCACATTATCCCCAATAAGACAGAAGAATTTCCTTGTGTTTCAGATCATTGAGGCATGTTTGAAAAATGAACAAATAAGTATTAGAGAATACTCCAAGACTTGGACTCCAAGCTTTAGAATAGAATACAAAGATAGTGAAACATTCCAAAAAGCCTTGTAAAAACTCCCTTATAAGTATGGAATGCTATATACCCTTAAAAGAGAATATACTAGACACGACTTTGTGGAATCTCATATGACCATGAACCTAAAGCTCTGACATAAACTTAACAAAACCTAACCAGGGGCCTTGTTGTATTAAGCATCTTAAGTACAACCAGGACTGGTGTCCACCCCTAATACCCAACCCAACCATCTAGCATATACCTTGAGTCAGATAAATTCTTATGATATAAAAAGATAGTGTGTAATAGAACTAATCCAGACTATGGAACAGGTCTATGACGGAGCTGACCCAAATGAGCCTAACTGTCCTAAATCCAACCAATGACTACAATAAACCCAAATTGTAAGTAAAAACAAAAGTAATAACTAAACTAAGTTCCATAAAATTATAAAAAAGGATTGAACGGTGAGAAATTTAGTCTAATGTTACTAGCCCCAATACCAATGCCAATACTAAGGATGACACCAATACTGATCCCGCCCATACCAACCCACAGTAGTTTCATAAGATAATAACGAAAAGATAACCAATATCTAATTGGGACATGCCCTCAAATTTAGCCTAAACCCATTTCCAAAAAAAAATCAATGTATATGAAAATGTCCATAACATGAAATAGAGTCTTCCATAAATATGGAAGCTCACTACTAAAATCCCAAAGCTGATCCCAAAATCTATTTACTATGCAGGAGTAGTAGAATGGATAATTCCTATATCGGGTAGGGATACAGTCACCTGAAGATGGTTTAGTGAGTGAACGCGAGCATAAACTCAGGATAAGGACAAAATAATTCCATCAAGTAAAACAAAGTAAACCAACCATATGCATACAAATCATATATATATATAACCATGCTGGGAAAGGGAACCGAGTTTAGCATGAATTTTAAAACCATTATCCTTTGTATGTGTAGCTTAACATCCTAAAATCATCCACAAGATATATGAGTCCAGTGTAACCCCCTGAATGAGCCCTAATGCATGTAGCTGTATGAACCAGAGATACCATAAGAGTAGAGAATTTTCAAGTACTCTTCGCTCTCTATGATACATATTTACAGTGTACTTAAAGGATTACTGTGTACCTAAAAGTATCATATATGGTCCCCATAACCAACCCATTCAATAAACTCCCACAAACACAGTTAGCTATCACACCCCGCCATTATTTCCCACTTAAAACTATTTCCAACCATCCAATCCATTAGTCCATTTACTATTAACTAAGGCTATTAATAGTGGTATCATCATACAAACTATAACTTGTAAGTATTGTCCTTAGCCAAACCTTTAGAGGTAAAGAGATTCTCGTGTACCCATTTACCAAGTTAAATCGGAAGAATCCCATCTAACCTATAAGAGTTTCATTAGTAAGTTTTCTTGGGGGATTACCATGTACCCCACAAGTTTTTCATTAACATATTTAGATGAGGGATTCCATCATACCCCAAAAAGAAATCAATTAACCATAATCATGGACACCAAACCATTCCGTTTAACCTTTTATACCATTAAAGGTTCCATTACCAAAACATATCATGCAATAATTCCATTAAAAAGTCCGATAAGTAATAGCAATCTTAAATGTATTTTATCAAACATATTGGGGGCTTATGTTTCCAAAACAAAAAACGAATACCAATAAACTATTCCCACGCAACCCAGTACCTAAACACCATTAAAACATGTAAATATGTAATTAGAACATGTGAAAACCATAACCAAGACATTATACCCAAAACTCCTAATATATAGATTTGAAAACCCAAAACCATATAACAAATATGCCCTGAAAAATATTTACAAAATATGCCTTTACTTTGAACTAACAATGAGGGAAAGAGTACATGCCTTAAATTGAGTAGATGAGAGAGAAATCATGAACAAAAGCCCCAAATTGATCACCTTAGTGAAACCCTAGCCTTTCACTACCAGAAAGCCTTAGTGTGGATTAAAGAGTGTTTCTAAGGGTTAATGAATTGAATAATAGCGAAAATAACCTTCCTAGTGTGTTAAAAATTATGGGGCGTTGGTAGGTTAAGTGTGGAAATATCCATATTTCCCTCACTTAAACTGCATAGAATTCCCGTCGGGGATAAGACTACCCTTACCAATCTTACCCTTCAGTTCGAGTGGTACCCACCACTCATCCCTAGTCCCTCCCATATTTGACCCAATAATGTCTAAGGTACGACATACACAGATCAAGCCGTACAAAAAACATATGACCATAAATTTTACCCATACCCATGGAAGCATCAATCAAAGAGGATTGAAAACTTCCTACCATACGAGTCCATGGTATAACTTGTACCATAGTTTATGACTTAGGGTGAGACACTCGTACTCATATTGAAGTACAACTACAAAGTCTAAGATTAAGTGTAGGAAAAACCCCAAACCGAATGACTTGTATCCATGAAGTCATATCCATTACAGAAACCAATCCAACACTATATACAACATAGGTCAACAAACAACAAACGCATACAAACCATACCTCAACATATGACAAGTACTCCTTAGTTATATCCAGTCTAAAAACTAAAAATCTAAGAAATTTCCTCTGGGTCAAAAACGAGGGTGTTATAGGAGCCTTCCAGATATGAAAGCCACCCATTTAATCCCAAATCCAATCACTAAAAAAGAGGAGTAGAACGTCCAGTTCTTGTATCACATAGGATACAACTGCTCGAAGATAGGTTAGCGGGTGAATGGTAGAATAAACTCAGGATAAGGCTAAAATAATGCCAAGCTATAAAACTATGTAAACCAACCATATATATAAAACCATACACACACAAAAATATATAGATAGGATCTGGGTTTAGCAAGACTTTAGAATCAACAACTTGGGTATGTATAGCTTAACCATCCTAGAACCACCCACGGGCTAAATGGGTCCAGTGTAACTCCTTGAAAAGGCCCTAATATATGCAACTGAATGAACTGGAGATACCATAAGAATAGGGGATTCCTAAGTACCCTTTCCTCTCCATGATACATATGTACAGTGTAGTTAGATAAATCCCATGTACCTCATATTATCATATATTGTCAATATGACCAACCTTCATGATAAAAAAATATGAGTGGCCAGTGTTTGATATCACACCCCATAATTATTTCACAATTAAAACCCGTACTATCTAACACAACTATTATTCTATTATTATTAACCAAGGCTATGAGTAGAAGCATCATCATCCCAACTATAGTTTGCAATAAATGTCCTTAGCCAACCATTTTATGTAAAGAGATTCCCATATACACATAGATTACATTATAAAGTTAACTTGGGGGAATCCTGCGTACCCCACAAGTGTTCCATTATTAGTTTGAATGGGAAAATACCATGTTCCCCAAAAGATGTTCGTTACCATGTTTACATAGGGGGTTCCCTTGTACCCTACAAGGAAGTCTAATTAACCATAACCATAACCACCAAACCTTACTATTTAACCATTCCAAATCATTTATACCATTTAGGGTTCCATTACCAAACCATATCATGAAATAGTTCTATTAATGTCCAATAGTATATAGTAAAAGATTATCATAGGCATTTTATTAAACATGTTGGGCATATTGTTTCCCAAAACATATTCCAATAACCAATTAACCATTCCCATTTAGTAAATTGTCTAAACCACCATTAAAGCATTATATTACATAATTAAAACATGGGAAAAAACATAAACAAGAATTTAATACTAAAACTCTGACATATATTTGAAAACCATAAAACCATATATTAATCAAGCCAAGAAAATATTGTATAAAACATAACATTAGTTGGAACTAACAATGAGGGAGGATTAAATGCCTTTTTACGAAGACGATAGAGAGAAATCACTTGCACAATTCCCAGATTGATCTACTAGATAAAACCCTAGATTTCCTTTACCCAAGATCCTTAGAGAGAATTAGATAGTGTTTCTAAGTGTTTTAGATTAGAATAATAGGTTAAATGATGTCCTAATAGAGATATAAGTTATGGGGCCTTAAGTGGTTAAGTGGAGAAATATCCAGATTACCCCCAACTTAACTGCTTAAAATTCCTATCATGTGGTATGACTACCATACCAGTTGTACCCTCTAATACAAACGGTACCCACCACTCGTAACATATGCCTCCCTATTGGATCCATCACTGTCCACTATATGAAATATCCAACACAAGATGTACCCAACCATATGATCAGTACCCATAAGCTTTATCTATGGCAGAATAGATAAAAGGAGGTTTGATAACTATCTTCCATATGAGTTAGTGGCACGACTCCTATCCCATATCGCTACACATGGTTAGTTACTCCTACTTAGATCCAATATAAGGTACTACGTATGTAATTAAGTGAAGGAAAAACCCAAACCATATGACCCATAACCAACCATACAACCTGTATCAACTATGTCATACCCATTCCAAAAATAAATATAACCCATAAATACTGGTTAGCATACTACCAAGAGCATACCAATCGTACCCATATCAAACGACAGGGACCTACAAGTCGTATGATGTCAAAAATTTAGAAATTCAAGAATATTTCTTGGAGTCTCAAACCTATGGTGTTTCAGTCTCCCCCAATAGGATTATTCATCCTCAAATGACGAACAAGGTAGGTCAAACAGAAGCACAATTCATTTGTATTATAAAATATCAATCCAACCTTTACCAAAATTAGAAAAATTGTATGTGATCAAGAACACATACCTTTCTCACAAATATTCAGAGTAGAAAACAAATGCGGAAATTTGAACTTCATGTTCGCTTGTACTTCCTATGTATCCTCTTCAGCCTTGTGGTACTACCATAGAACCTTAATAGAGGCAATATCCTTGGTCCATAACCGACGAACCTAGAAGGATCACTAATGCACTTCCTCATCATAGAGATATGAAATACCAGATGAATACAGCTCAAATTAGAAGGCATTTGTAATTCATATGCCATGTTACCAACCGTACGCTAAATCGTATAGGGACAAACATACTGGGGAGTAAGCTTTCCCTGTTTACCAAACTGCATCACTCACTTAATGGGGGATAGCTTTAGGAACAACTTATCCCCAACATTAAACTCCAAGTTTCTATGCCTTATATCTGCGTAGGACTTTTTGCGCCTTTGGGTAGCCCTAAGACTATCTCGAATCACCTTCACATTTTCCATAGTCTAATAAACCAAATCTCGACCAAACATATATGCCTCAAAAAACTCAAACCACCTAATGGGAAATCTAAGCATCCTACCATACAATGATTGCAAAGGGGCCATCCCATTAATAGAATTATAGCTATTATTGTAAGCAAACACTACCAAAGGTGTATGCTAAACCTAATTGACATCAGTCATAACCCAAATTGGGGCCCTGGCTGTGATGGGTCTTCCAAATCATGAAAGCCCAAAACATCCATATTTGTCTTGTAATCAGGCACATAATTCATATGAAAATAAAAATGCGGAAGAAACACAATATTACGGAAATATGGTCATGAATCACTTGAAAAAAAATATAGGAAGTAACGTCCCACAACCTCTATCAACATCTGAAAAACCATCTGCAAAATCTCTACTACATGACTAAAACAAACAACTATCTAAAAATTTGGACAAGGACCCCAGTAGACCTAAGACTATTAAATGATAAATAAACTGCTAGACATTAGGCCTTTCGAAGGTCTCCAGTAGACTTACCACTTGTCTCTACAAATCTGTCAACAAAATCTACTAATTTTCTGGACACCTAGACAGAACCTCAAAACCTAAAGAGAGAAGAGGTGAGGTCAATACATATGCACTAGTATGCAGAGTAATCCAAAACAAAAATAAAATAATTTTACAAAATATAAGTGAGAGCCATTACAAAGCAGTTTCGTATCAAATTAATTGAAAACACATGGGCATAATGTAATAATTTTCCAACAACAATGCAATACAGCTGAGCTAGGTGGCATACCCTGCAATATCACATTTTCACCAACTATCAAATCTCGGTAGCTTCCGAGATTAGAGTATATGTGAGGGAAGGACACACAAGATCACACAGCAGGGTCTCTCGACCTAATCAAGTATGATAGTGCACAAGATCACAAAGCAAGGCTCATAACCATAGTCCTAATTTGGGATGACATAATGTCAGGTACACAAGATCACAAAGTAGGGTACCAAATTTCCATGTCAGCAAACAGGATTTTGAGTGATGAGCCCTTTCACTCAAATGCCTTCTTTGCGCATCCATCTATCTCATAAAAAATCATTGCATTCAAACTCTATTTAATTCAATAACATCTCATATTTTGTAGGGTATCATCATACTCGACTTGCAAGTCATCGATGTCACATTATTCTTTCATTCAACTATTATGTTCAACATATTTAAATATAAACAACCCTCTCCTTGCAAGTCAAAATCATATCCAATCATAATAATTTTCAAAACATTTCATGTCATGCTTTTCAAAATGGTTTTCAAACAATTCACATCATATGAAAATTTAAAACAAAATCATATCAAGAGAGGGATTCCATAATATTCATTCTCTCAAATTATCATCTTTTCGAAACACATGCTTGTACATATATAATTTATCAAATCACTTCGAGGAGAGACCTAAATACTAAATCAATATCATTGAAACTTGTAAAACATGATTATATTCATAATTTCGAAAAGCCCATTCGTAAAACATGAATTTTAAGCCCATGAGATTTTTAGGATAACCCCATGTACCTCTATTTCAGAAAGTGATGGGTGCTTCTTGAAGTCTACGTTGTGGGGATTCTGATTTTCAATTTATTTTGAAAACCCATGGTTGAATCTTGAACTACTTTGGTTTTTAGTTTGAAATCCTAAAGAGTGTTCTTGGAGTAATTTGATGAAAATATCAATAATGAGGTCATTCGGGATAAAAATCTCATGTCTAAGTTGAAGAAGGGGGGCTGAAAATACAAATTTTGCCCTTAAAAATGCGAAAACAGAAGCTGAAAATTTGGTGCGTGCGATAGGGCGTGCGTCGCACGCTTATCGCATGCTGCTACTGTCTCAGTCATTAAAATGGTCATAACTTTTTGTTCGAATATCAGATTTAGGCGAAATTTGTATCGTTGGAATGCTTCTTTGTAGACCTTTCATTTCATATATAATAGGCCCTCTAATTCATTATTTACTAGGAGTTATGGTCGATGGAATTTGACCCATGTTTAAACATCCACTAAAACTTATTCGATTGAAATGTTTTCAACTCGTCTTAGAGTTAGTGGATTTTTGTGAACTCAATTAATATTCAAAGGTATTCTTACACTGTAGGATTTATCACCACACATATACTAACAAGAAATCATCTAGTTCGGGTTTGTACATATAAGGACGATGGTCTTGATTCTATCCTGAAAGTACGAGGTGTTACATTATCTCCCCCTTGGGATCATTCTTCCCCAAATGATGGGTAGGGATCTTTTGAAGATCTAAGAGTGTAGAATAAAGAACACAGTCTCTCATTGAACATTTTGCCTCGACAAAATTTATGAAGGCAGCGAATGAGCTTCATGATAACCCCTAGTGAAACTTGAACGCACGAAACATGAGATAACAAAACATGGCATCGACATTATCTTGGCATGTGTTTTATGGCACATGATCAAAGCATTGCAAGACATGAATTCCTCCTAAGAATCCTTGGCCTGATTACGATTGGTACAAATCATAAGATAAGATTCTCGCGGGACATAAGAATATTTAAGATTCTCGCGGGACATAAGAATATTAGCATTCTCCATCTTACAAGATACAATGAAAAGACTTAAGCTTGAGGACATGAATTTTCTACGCCCCAAACAATAAAATACATGCCTCATCATTCCCGACATACAATTTTCCCCATACACATCTATCCACATGAATTTGATTCTCTCTGGAATATACTTCTATATTGAGGCCTCACTCAGAGGAAAAAGTGCTAACTTAAACTACGAGACCCTTTTTCTACATCATATTCAGGAATCATCTCACCTCATCACTATAATCCAACAACTCAAGTCTTAATTCATGGAATACTAACCACATAGGACCTTCGTTCATTTCTTCACCCAACACAAAATTTAAGCCTATCATTACTACACCCACTACATAGATCTCTCCCTACTAAGATCAACAATTTCAATCACTCTCACAAATAGTTTCACCATATTGTTTTCTTAGATATTTCACACAGCAAAAGTTCATCTCTTTCCTTTCCCTCTCACCTATAACCCCTGCTCGAGAATCACATCAAATTTCTTACCTTCAAGAACATCTACTCCCATACCTAAAACACTACTACGCTTTTACAAACACCATTATACGAACACATGGAGGGTCATTAAGGGACCCAAGCATACACATCATGAATGAAAGTAAGATCATTAGACAATCACTCATACTTATAGCACTAGTTGAGGAGGGACATAAAGTTAAGATATGATAGAATAGACACGGAGTGCTCCTGATATCAAGTGCTTGGATCATAAGTGAAGGGTCGTTCGGCACGAACACAACTCATTGTGGCTTCCTCATGACAGACCAAAATGAGAAATATGGATGTACATATCTTGAGCTGTATGGCATAAAGCTGAAATTATACGTCACTAACAACTAAGGTAATGATTTCACTTAAACCGATTTCTCCTCATTCAGGAGATGAAAATTTTCCATGAGTTAGCACAAACTTTATCACTTTATCTAATTTCGGCATAAAATGATTCCGCAACATACAAAAACACATTTTTTTCTTATGACCAAACATGCTGTGAGACATAGTTTGGACCATGAGCAACATAACATAGGGCCTAGATTATTGTAGTATTAGGTCACTGAGGTACATTATTGCTTCTTGTTTGGACATAAGAACATGACATGACTTACATTGAGAACTTAATCCTTAGACATCGGCAGGACTTGAATACATAATACATTGGTAGCATGAACCCTTAAACTGAAGTAGGAGGAACACATTTAAATAGGAGTAAGTCCATCATGACTCTTCCCTAACTTTCCACAATATGAAAGATTCAGAAACAACCTTAACTCACCATCTCCTCCTTAGATCAAAGACACAATCTAAGACTTAAGAACATAACTGTTTATCAATTTATAACCACAATTCTGTATACAATAGGCAATAGCAGTATACACATGAACACAAACTTCCCTCAATAATTTAACATAAAGACACTAAGTTTCTTCTGGGACATCCCCCTTCAGGGATACTAATCATAACTTCCTCTAAGCCCAGAATCATAAACTCATGACTAACATCATTATAGGCATGGACATCCACACCTCTAAACACTAAAGAGTTAATATTTATGTTATTGGCAGGGAAGGATGTTTTCAATATGGGAAGAATATTAATTTGGAGCTAAAGTGTTGTTTTGCTACTCAAATTTTAGTGTTTAGGTCAAATTAATGTGGGTGGAATTTGACCCAAATAACATTTATGATATGGAGTGTAAACGCTGAAATTCCAAGGTACGTGCAGCAGAACATGCATCGCATGCTATTTCCCACTGTAGTGGAGCATGCGACACATGCTATATCGCATATTTCCACCATGCGATGGAGCATACGATGCATGTATATCGCATGGTGCTACTATTTTGGAAATCAAACGCGCCCTAAACGATGTCCAAAATTTTCAAAACTCACCCGAGTTGTTCTATAGGCTTGCCCCATCTCAACGCAATAAAAACATCTAAAAACGGAGGTGGGGAGGACTGAGAATGAGATTCCCGAAGGTTCAGAGCTACAAATGAGACTAATCTTCTTTTACACTTTGAATATTTTTCACAATTTAAGCTTCTATCCCATGCACATGCTATTACAGGATAATGTATTGCACGATTTTCTACAGGGCGTTATGACTACTTTCGCACACTCTAAAAGCATTGCTTTCCCCAAATGCTACTCTTAAATTTTTCTATTCTCAATCGTCATCAACCTAAAAATCGCACTCTAATGAGCATAAATACACACCCACCCTTCTTATCACATAAAAATCCACCCCACACTACTTAACCTTCTAACATTAGACCGTCAATCGTATAACTTATATTATAAAAGGAAACATACCTAGTAACTCAACGGTACTACTATGTCTACTAGCCACACGTAATATGTAATAGTCTTAGAAATACCACAACTCCATATCACCTTGGGCATACTTCTACCTCATACATACAACATCATACCTTGTTATGAATCAAATAAACTTAATCTATTGCATACACCATTCAAGCCTATTAGATCACTTCCATATAACTAGTATCATCAACCAAGGAATCATCACATTAACCTTTATGGACATCAACTGTTCAAACTTAATGTCTAGTGCTAAGCATGATTTACAACCCAACCTGACACACAACTCTCATAAAATATTCAGTATTAATATTAAGCCACTATTCTTACATCCACATCGAACATTAAATTTAAGCCAATAGTCTAGCATCAATCATCTACCACTAATGAAGTAGGCAACATAACATACTAGTCCATCAAATTGGGACATTCTATCAAACTATCTTAAAAATCTAGTACATACCTTCTTACATATAGTACTAGTTTACAACTACCAATGGAAAGAAGGTCAAGGGGGGGTAAAGTCACATAATAGACATGGTCAACCTTAATCATATATTATAACCCCATAAAATCTTATCTACTTAGATGTCTTTGTCACATCACACTTACTTGACCAAGCGTACATTTAGACTACCTTTAAATTCCACAAATAGCCATAAGCCTATAATTATATCTTACTGGCTCATCTAGACATTTTCATACTTCAAGCAAACAACAATTCACTTTAAATAATAAATCCTTCTCTACCTTCTATTAAATAACACACAAGGGCGTAATACTTTATTACCAACTCAAGAACACAAGATGAACAATGAGTTCTTAGAGAATCAAAATAGCCCTCAGATGGATTCACTAGACTTTGATTTTTGTGTTTTGAACAAGAAAATAGAATAGATAACAAAGCTAATATGCTAGTGAATCGAAAGAGCCCCACACGGCTTCACTAGACTTTGATTTTCTTTTTCCAAAAACACTATCATAACAAGATTACATATTACAAGAGATAGTAAATTGATACACAATATTCAATGATCTAAGGATACACATCTTACTCTATATAAATAAAAATTTAAGTCAAACACTTCCTCCACGGATAACCATAAAATCCGCAAATGGTACTACCACATTAGTGTACTACAAAAAAATGGTAAATCATTCTCAATCAATGGTTATTCGTCTATAAATATTTAGTTACACAAAGGTCACCCTCGCTATGACCTCTAACCTTGTGACTTAATATCACCAACTTCTTGGTCTAATTTTACTACCAAAAGGACATAACACCGATACTATAACCTATACTACTACTCAGGCAGAAATACAGTTCCAACAATCACAATAATTAAACTTGAGGGACTTATGACATATTAGGGAGCTCCTTTCAAGACCTTTGTATGACTTTTCCAATTTCTATTAGTAAATTTGACAGCATTATCTGAAAACACCATAGTAATGAAAAGAATAAGGATAAATTTTCTTTTGTATCAACGACATCATAGCACGAATTAGAGTATGAAGGAGGAACATTCTGATTTTATGAAACGAGCTAGAACATAAAGAAAGAGAGACATTCCTAAATGCCTAGTAGCCTGCTGCTTATAAGTGCGGCGCTCTACACACCCATAAATAAGACTCTACCTGACGCAATTTTGCACATACCCTAGGACCATTAACCGTGCTTTGATACCAAGTTTGTCACAACCCAAATAGGGGCCCTGGGTGTGATGGGTATTCAAAACCATGAAGGCCCGAAACACCCCCATTTGTCTGGCAATCATGCACATAATTCATATGATAACAGAAATTCGGAAGATACATAATACTACGGAAACATGGTCATGAATCACATGAAAAGAAAAATGGGAAGTAATGTCCTACAACCTCGATCAACATCCGAAAAACTGTCTACAAAATCACTACTACATGACTAAAACAACCAACTATCTAAAAACTGGGACAAGGCCCCCAGTAGACCCAAAAATATTAAATGATAAATAAACTGCTAGACATCAGGCCTTCCGAAGGCCCCCAGTAGACTCACCACTTGTCTCTGCAAATCAATCTAAAAAATCTACTAATTTTTTAGACCTCTAGACTGAGCCTCAAAACCTAAATGGAGGAGAGGGAGAGGTCAATACATATGTACTAGTACGTAGAGTAATCCAAAACAAAAATAAAATATTTTTACAAAATATAAGTAAGAGCCATTATAAAGGAGTTTCGATAAAATCATTTGAAAACACATGGGCATAATGTAATAATTTTCCAACAACAATGTAATGCAGTTGAGCTAGGTCGCATACCATACAATATGACAATTTCACCAACTGTCAAATCTTGGTTATAGCCGAGATTAAAGTATACGTGAGTGAAAGACACATAAGACCACACAACAGGGTGTCTCGACCCAATTAAGTATGGTAGTGCGCAAGATCACAAAGAAGGGCTCGTAACCATAGTCCCAGTTTGGGATGACATAATGTCAGGTACACAAGATCACAAAGCAGGGTACCGAATTCTCATGATGGCAAATATGATTTCCAGTGATAAAAAATGCCTTCTTCGGGCATCCACCTATCTCATAAAAAATTAATCCATTCAAACTTAATTTAATTCAATAACATCTCATATTCTGTAGGGTATCATCATACTCAACTTGCAAGTCATTGGTATCACATCATTCTTTCATTCAACTATTATATTCAACATATTTCAATATAAGCAACCCTCACCTTGCAAGTCAAAATCATATCCAATCATAACAATTTTCAAAACATTTCATGTCATGCTTTTCAAGATGGTTATTAAACAATTCACATCATATGAAAATTTAAAACAAAATCATATCAAGAGAGAGATTCCATATTATTCATGCTCTCAAGTTATCATCTTTTCGAAACACATGCATGTACATATATAATATATCAAATCACTTCGTGGAGAGGCCTAAAGACCAAATCAATATCATTGAATCTTGTAAAACATGATTATATTCATAATATCAAAACCCCCATTCATAAAATATGAATTTTAAGCCCATGGGATTTTTAGGATAACCCCGCGTACCTTTATTTCAGAAAGTGATGGGTGCTTCTTAAAGCCTACATTGCGTGGATTCCGATTCTTCAATTTATTTTGAAAACCAATGGTTGAATCTTGAACTACTTGGGTTTTTAATTTTAAACCCTAAAAAGTGTTGTTGGAGTAATTTGATGAAAATATCAATAATGAGGTTATTTGGGATAAAAATCCCAGGTTTAAGCTCATGGAGGGGGCTGAAAATACGCATTTTTCCCTTAAAAACGCAAAAACAGAAGCTGAAAATTTAGAGCGTGCGATAGGGCGTGCGTCGTACGCTTACCGCATGCTGCTACTATCTTAGTCACTAAAATGGCCATAACTTTTTGCTCGGATATCGCATTTATGTGAAATTAGTATGGTTGGAAAAGTTATTCGAAGACCTTTCATTTGAAATGTAATAGGCCATGTAATTCATTATATATTAGGAGTTATGGTCGATGGAAGTTGACCCAAGATTAAACATCAACTAAAACTTATTCGATGGAAATGTTTTCAACTCGTCTTACAGTTAGGGGATTTTTGTGAACTCAATTCACATTCAAGGGTATTATTACACTGTAGGATTGATCATGAAAAATATATTAACATGGAATCATCTAGTTCGTGTCTGTACGCATAAGGACGACCGTCTTGATTCGATCCCAAAAGTATGGGGTGTTACAACATCGTAATCAATCATACACCTATGAAGTATGCCCTCAATTGTTTGAATAATCCTCGCTTCTTACCTATCTATTTGGAGATAAAAAATAATACCCAAACTAATCTTTGTACCCTATACTTTCTGAAAAGTCTACCTGATATGAGATGAAAATTGTGTACCATCATGAGAGATAATCGAAATAGGTACCCTATGTAGCTTCACAATCTCATAAAGATACAACTTCGCATAGTCCTTAGCCTAAAAGTTAGTCTATTCTGGCAAGAAGTGATCGGCCTTTTCATCCAATCTGTGATGACCCAAATCAAATAAAATTGACTCTGAGATTGAGGAATATCGATAACAAAATCCATATTGATTACTTCCCTTAACCATTCAGGCAACTCAATTTCTTGATACAGTCTCTAGGCCCCATTTGCTCAACTTTTACCATTTGGCACACCAAGTATTTTGCAACAAAATTAGCCATATCCCTCTTCATACCATACATCCAATACCTCCCCTTGAGATCATGTTATATTTTTTTCGATTTGGGATAAAAAATAAAGTATGATTCTTTCTCCTTACCCAAAAACCTTTGTAGGAAACCATCGATGTTAGGAACACATAACGTCCATTGGTACTTAAAGGTACCATCACCACTGATCTCGAATAATATCACTTTTTTCCCACGAACTCCATCCTTGATTTTTAATAAGAGAAGATCTAGAATTTTCTTTTCATTGATCTCTGCACCTAGAGATGACTGAATTACTTCTTTTACCATCACGCCACCATCATTAGAGTCCAAGAGATGAACTCTAAGATTATCAAAATGGTGAATATCCTTCACCAATTACTTATTCTCCTTATCCACAAAAGCTAAACTCCTTATGGACCACCTAGTAAGAGCTTAAGAAACCACATTAGCTTTACTTGAGTGGTAGTAAATAATCATATAATTATCTTTAAGAAGCTCTAACTATCTTCTCTGTCTGAGATTTAGCTCCTTTTGAGTGAACACATATTGTAGACACTAATGATTCAAAAAGATATCCATGTTCACTTTAAACAAATAATGGTGCCAGATTTTTAAAAAAATAACCACTGCAAAAAGCTCTAAATCATGAGTAGGATAATTCTTCTAACGCACCTTCAACTTTCTTGAAGCATAGTAATCACGTTACCATGTTTCATATGAATTCAACCAAGTCCCATCTGGGTTGCATCATAATAAACCATAAACCCCCATTACCTTTAGGAATTGTCAAAATAAGAGATGGAGTGAGCTTATTCTTAAGCTTCTTGAAACACCCCTCACAAGCATTCGACCAAGAAAACTTTACCTTCTTCTGAGTGCACTTATTCAATGAGGCAGCTATCATTGAGAAACTTTCCATAAAACCCCTATAATACCTAGCCAAACCCAAGAAGCTCTGAATGTCAATTTGAGTCATGGGTATAAGCAACCTTTCAACCACAACCACCTTTTGTGGATCCACCATGATCTCTTTATTGGAAATAATATGACCAAGAAAATTCAAAACGTTAATAAAAAACTCAAACTTGGAGAATTTGGCATACAACTACTACTTCTTCAAGGTCTAAAATACTATACAGAGGTGATTAGGATGACCCACCTCACCTTTATAATACACAAAGATGTCATCAATGAACACCATTACAAAACGATTTACAAAATGCATGAAAACCATGTCCATTGAATCCCTAAATACTTTTGAGTTTTTGTCAAATCAAATGACATCAGCAGGAACTCAAAGTCCCCATGCGAAGTACAAAAAGCTATCTTTGGGATACCCTTCTCCCTAATCTTATGTGTACGATACTCAGACCGAAGATCTATCTGAGAAAAGAATTTGGCACCTGTCAACTAATAAAAAAGTTATCTATCCTTAAGAGAGGATACTTGCTCCTAATCCTTACCTTATTCAGTTGCCTATAATCAATGCACATCAAAAGGAAACTATTTTTTTCCATAAATAACAATGATGCACCCCATGGGGATACACTAGGATGGATGAAACCCTTATTAAGAAGATTCTTAACTTTCTCCTTGAGTTCTTCCAACTCATCTGAAGCAATTCTATAAGAAGGAATAAATATTGGACAAGTGACCAGAAACAAATCAATGCCAAATTCAATCTACTTATATAAAGGAACACTAGGACGATCATCCAAAAATACCTCAGGAAACTCATTCACCATTGGAACTAAATGTAAATAAGGACCTTCTGAGTTTATCATCCTTAACCTAGACCAGATGATAGAGACACTTTTTGTAGATTAATCTCTGAGCTCTAAGATAAGAAATAAACCTTTCCCAAAGAGCTAGGGAACCACCCTCCTACTCAATATCTAGTTTACTGGGGAACCTAAATAAAACCTTATGGGTTTGACAATCTAAAGATACGTAAAAAGAGTGTAACCAATCCTTCACAAGAATAATATTAAAATCAACCATATCAAGTTCAAACAAACCCACAAAAGTCTGCCAAATACCAATAGATACCATACACACCCTATAGACTTATTTAACAACCACACATTCACATACTAGGGTATAAATAAAAAAAAGATCCAAAATAACCTCAAGATCAAAACTAAAACACACAGTCATAAATAGGGTCACGTAAGAAAGAGTGGATTGTGGATCAAGAAAATAATATGTGTCTTGAGATTTTTTTTAACATACCAGTAACGATATCAGCGAAGCTTCAAATTCCTATCGAGAAGTAAGAGCATATAATATAGTCCAACCTGTGTAGATACTTGAAGCTGAAATAGATGTATAAGTAGCAGAATTTGGTGCAAGTGTATATAGTGACGCAACTAGAGCCTTACACTCTCCCAAAGCACCTTTAGCAACTAGACGATTTCTAAGTACATGGCCCAGCTAACCTTATTTGAAAAACCTATCCTTCTCTTCATTATTGAAACCCCTATACAACCTTCCACAAAATCGATAAGGAGGGAATGATGAGGCTGACTGAGCCCCAGTCGGTTAAGATTTGACACCCTATTCTAAAAAATTATCCTAACCCAGCTGGCGCTTATCATCTGACTATTTTAGGTTAGGAGCACTAGCTCTATAGCAGGAACTAAAATTCCCTACTTTTTATTTGGAGACTTACCACCATCAAAACCACTTTGCTACTAAGCACCACCCTATTCTAATAAATTGAACTTCTCACCTAGCCATTCCCCAAACTCATCTTATTTTGACTTTTCCTCCTTCAACTTCTGCATATGAACCACCAATATAGAAATATCCATATCCTTAATCAGTAATGTAGTCTTCCTTTCAATGATCAAATCCTAAGACAGTCCAGAAGTGAACTTTCTAATTCTTTCCCTCATATAAGACACCAATTCTGGAGCAAGCCTTGACAACTGATGATATTTCATAGTGTATTCCTTGATAAATATTTACCCTTATCTCAAATTGACAAATTCCTCCATATTTGATTTTCTTAACTCACAATAAAAGAAGAGATATAGAAAAGTAATGGACAAAGTCTCCCATAAAGCTGACTCCTTAACATCACCTCTCATGCTATCTAACTCTTCGTACTATTGGTACACCATATCCTTAAGTTGGTAAGCAATAAAATTCACCCTTTCCATATTTATAACCTGTATCACTAGGAAGATTATCTCTATTTCATTAACGAAATCTTAAAGATCCTCCTTTAAACTCACACTAGTAAAATTAGGAGGATTCAAGTTCATAAATTGGCCAACCTTTGTGGAATCAGTAGGTGAAGCACCAGATACATCCCACTAATCTTGAGCAGTATAAACCGAGCAATAATATGAATTGATTAATGAAATTCAACATTAGTCACCTCCCCTTAGGAGGACTAGTGTAATAACCCATATTTCCTTAGCTTTATTTCACTCTTAGTTCATGAGTTATCCAATATATTTTTTATAAAATACTCAGTATTTTTTAGTTTAAAGTCTACCATTACATAGAAAATTTAATTAGCTTTTCAATGATATAAAATTTTCCCAAATTTGATACATGTGTGAAGATTTATAGCTATTTTTGTAAAATAGTGTGCCAACCGCCACTCCGATGGGTAACGGAGCAAGGCCAAATGGCATTTTGCAATTTCCAGTGAAGCTCTAAAATACCACCGTATCGCGCCAGAAGACACATTCATAATTGTCAATATCCAGTGTACCAACGCGATTCCACCACATCGCGGTGAACTTCCAGGTCTCATCCAAAGTGGCAACGCAATACCACTGCTTCGGGCCACCGACTATATTCCAAGTTGGAAATTTCCAAAGACACTGGACGATAGCGCACCATCGCGCCTGTGCCTATTTTAGAAAATTTCAATGAAAATTAAAAGCTTCATCTAGGGTTAAATTGGATTTTTCCCATGATTTTATTCCATCCAGTGTGAGATTAAAGCCCTAAAAATATTTTAAGTCATTCATTATTAACTTTTCCCTAAATCAAAAGGCATTTTCTCTCAAGAAAACAAAACCTAGCTTTAAGAAAGTAGGAACAATCCTAAGAATTTCCTTCAAGAACTACAAGAGTTAGAAATCCAAGGTATATTAGATGTTCATCTATGGGTTTCTTTCACCCATAGAGTCCACAAATCTATTTTCGAACAATAAGATTGTTGAATTATGAACTTCTATTCTTCAATTGAATTAAATCATGTTCATGTTCTTGTTACGTTTTAGTTCATGACTAAATTACAAGCTTTTATGAAATTAATCATTTTTTGTGTTAAATTACATTATCTTAATGATAAACCCTTCAACTTTCAAGTTTATTGATAGAGCCATGATAACTATATGTGTTGATTGTTCTATGATCAAAGCATTCTCCCCATGTGTTTGATAACACACCTATGTGACTGATATAGTGCCATTATAACATGATAGCATGTATTCTTCATTCATGTATAAGTAAATGAATTACACGTGTTTGGTAAAATGTTTCAATGAATAGATTATGATCAAGTAGCCATTATTATATTTTTAAGATTATGCTATGCTTTACTTTTTATGCTATTGAGTCCGGGGGATATTTTATACCTAATAATTTAACTGTTTACGTAGATCCTTCATCAGTTACAGAATAGTATTAGTTATGTCATGATCATTAGTACTCTAAGTTAGTTATAGAACTTAGTAGAACTTAGACAGTTATAAAACTCTGGAAAACTTAGTAAACTCAGTCGTAGTCCAGTCCAGTTTATTATGCTCAGTTCAGTGTCTTTAAGATGGGAGTAGGATTCAGCACTAAGTGAACCCAAGGATGGGGGCTCACCTGCCAGTAGAGGGTGTGACCCTTAGAAGCAATCCTTGCATTATAGAACTACATAGCCATTGTAGATTGAGACATCAACCTGCCAGTTGAGGGTTGATGAGGTGCTTTAAGATATTAGTTTAGGGTTTCACCATTCTCATTAGAGTAACTACCAGGTGAGGGTATCTCTTTAGTTGTCTATACCCCTGGCACAGTACTGACACCATTCCAATTGGGGTTACAGATTGGACCCAAACTCAGTTATCTTATGTTATTTAGGGCATGTCGATTAGATAATTACCTCCCACAGTTTTAGTTTTAGTCTCAAAATAGAACTTAATTCAATTCTACAGAATAAGGTCTATCAGATATAGTCAATTAGTATCAGAAACTCAGTTATTAAAAATCTCAGATTTATCAATTACTCTGTATAAGAACTCTAAACTTAGCTTTAGTAAAGCTAAGTTATAGCATATATATATTCACAGTATTGCATGCTCAGTATTTACAAAAGTTCAGATTTTCCACATACTCTCGTGTTCAATTTCTCTATATCATTCAGTTAGTTAATGTTCATGCATATGAACCCTTGCATTCAGCCTTACCTAATCTAGCATACCAGTATATTCCATGTACTGACACATACTTTTTCTTTACGCTATCATGTCTCATATCATAGGTTCAAACGCTCATGTTCTGACCACACAAAGACAGATTCAGATTCAGCCAGTATATCATATATAGTAGTGAGTCCTCATCTATCAAAAATATTCTTTTATTTAATTATTTTAGTAAACTCAGTATTTTAGTAGTTTAAGTTAGTTTGGGGCCTGTCCCATCAATTCCACTTTAAGATAGTTTTGATTAGAGGCTTTTCAAACTAAAATTCAGTTAGTATTTAGTTTTACAGATTGTTATTTTAGTTGATACACTTTTTTAGTATTTAAAGATTTTGAACCTTATGCCATTTTAGCCTATTTTTCCTCATTATTACAGTATCATATTTTTAGTGCTCACAACAGATATTAGTTATAGGTTAGCTTATGGTCCTTTGGGGTCGTAAGCACCGTGTATCATCTGATATACAGACTCGAGGAATTACAATCTTGGTATTAGAGCCTAAGGTTCAACATTGCCCTAGGAAGTTTGAAAGCTGCATCACATAGAGTCTTGTCCATGGGTATGTAGTGCACCACACTTATAAACAGTAGGCTATGAGATATTTTAGGAAAAGTTTTACTTCTTTCAGTATGCAAGTAGTGTGAGTGATCATGATCTCATGTTAAACTCGTAGTGTAATATATTTCTTTCTTTCATTTATAGAATATGCCTCCCAAAAGGACTAATGAAAGAAGGACCAGAAATTAGTCAGCACCTCAGCCCATTCAGGTAGATCCCATGGACGAACATATCTGTCATGCAGAATTTAAAGTTGTTTTCACTATTCTAGACAATTCTATAGCAACTTAGAATAAGTGGCCAACTGCTGCTCTGGCTGAACCAGTGGTTAATATTGCTGCAGCCCAAATTTAGGACTTCACCTGAATGAATCATCCTCTATTCTCAGGATCTAAGTTAGAAGAGGATCCACATGAGTTCCTCAATCAGGTTCATAAAGTCATAGACATCATGGGAGTGACTTCAAGTGAGAGTGCTAAACTAGATGCTTACCAGTTACAAGATATAGCTCATGCATAGTTTAAGAAGTGGAAGTTAGACAGGGGCATAAATGCAGAGCCCTTAGAGTGGGAAGAATTTGCTACTGCCTTCCTAGATAGATTCTTTCCCTTAGAGCTGAGAGAAGCAAAGGTTTTAGAGTTTATAAATCTCAGGAAAGGCAGTATGATTCTAAAAGAGTATTCTCTCAAGTTTACTCAGTTAGGTAGATATGCTCCCCATGTAGTGGAAGACAGTAAGTCCAACATGCATAATGTCATATCAGGGGTGTCAGATTGTGTTGTTAAAGAGAGCAAAACAGTGATGTTGATTAAGGAGATAGACATATCAAAACTCATAGTCCATGCTCAACTGATAGAAGAGGATATGATTAGAGAGAGAGGCAAAATAAGAGATCAAGAATAGGTAGCTTTAATTTTAATCTACCTAAGTCAGAGGGTGGTTAGCATCCTTAGTTTTGCCTAAAGCTTTCAGTTCCAGCCCTGTGCTTAGCCAGTGTTCCAGGACCTAAGTTTAGAAATGGTAAAAAAAGTAAGGGCACCAGTCTCTAAATATCAGGGTAGTGTCAGTAGTACTCGAACAAATCCTCTTTGTCAGACTTGTGGCAAGAACCATCAGGGAGTCTGCAGAGCTGACAATGATATTTGTATCTGTTGAGGCAAGATAGGCCATAAAGTCATGGATTGTCCTCATTCATGTTTTCAGGGTCAGTATAATCGTCCTTTAGCTCAGTTCAATCCCTCGAATAAGAAGGGTGTTATATCAAGTGCAACCCCCAGGCAACGGCCAAATAGGTTTTATGCACTTCAGTCTAAACAAGATCACAAAAGTTCTCCTGATGTGGTCAATGGTGTGTTACAGATCTTCCATTTACATGTTTATGCCTTATTAGATCTAGAAGCTTCTTTGTCTTTTGTAACTCCTTACATAGCATTCAACTTTAAAGTCAAACTAAAAATGTTAACAGAACCATTGTCATTCTCTACCCCATTGGCTCAGTCTATCTTAGCCTGGCGGGTATACAAGAACTGTCCGATTATGATATCTCAGAAAGTTACTTCAGAATAATTAATAGAATTAGAGATGATGGATTTCAATGTCACTCTCGGCATGGATTAGATCTATTAATGCTATACCTCAATTGATTGTAGAGATAGAATAGTTCATTTTTAGTTTCAAAATGAACCAGTCCTTGAATGGAGAGGTAGTACTACATCGCTTAAGGGTCAGTTGATTTCATACCTTAGAGCATGAAAAAATAATGTCCAAGGGGTCTTTCTATCATATTATTCTAGTTAAAGACTCTAGTTCAGAAACTCCCAGTCTTGATACCGTTCTAGTTCCAAATAAATTCTCAGATGTGTTTCCCGAAGATCTTTCTAGAGTTTCTCCGGTTAGGGAAATAGACTTTGGAATAGACCTTCTTCTAGATACTTAGCCCATATTTATTCTACCATATAGAATGACTCCAGAAGAACTCAGAGATAAAAGAATAGTTAAGGATCTCCTAGATAAGGGATTCGTAGGACCTAGAATTTCCCCGTGGGGCGCACCAGTTTTATTCGTCTGTAAGAAAGACGGTTCCAATAGAATATGTATAAACTACCGTTATCTAAATAAATCACAATCAAGAATAAGTACCCACTTTCTAGAATCAATGACCTGTTTGATAACTTTAGGGTGCTAGTTACTTTTATAAAATTGACCTCAGATTAGGAAATTATTAGCTTAGAGTAAGAGAATGTGACATTCCAAAAATAGCTTTCCAAACCGGGTATAGTCCCTTTGAGTCTCTAGTCATGTTCTTTGGTATTACTAAATCCCAGCAGCCTTTATGGACTTGATGAATCACATGTTTGAACAGTACTTGGACATGATCATTATAGTCTTTACTGATGACATAATAAAAAAATTATGTCATGCATTATGTTAGAATTTATGCTTATTGATTATATGGGAACAGTACTAGGACATGATCATTATAGTTTTTATCATTCATTTAGCAAGAATAATCACGCAGATTACCTTACAATTGTACTTCAGACACTCAAAACTCATCAGTTGTTCGCCAAATTCAGTAAGTGTTAATTTTGGCTAAGGTTAGTAGCATTCCCTTGTCATATAATTTTAGGTGACCAAATTAGAGTTGATCCTTAAAAGAATGAGGTGGTGAGAAACTGGCCTAGACCAACCCATCAGATATCAGGATTTTCTTGGGTTTAGTTGTCTATTACTGTTGGTTTGTTAAAGGTTTTTCATCAGTTGCATCCCCCATGTCCAGATTAACTCATAAGAAAGTCAAGTTTTAATAGATTATCTATGAGTAGTGTTTCCCATGTTGAGGATGATATGAAGAAGTTAGTTCAAAAAGTTCATCAACTTGCCCAATTAGGTGTCCGCTTTGTTGACTCAGCAGAGGGTAGTGTGTACATGTAGAGTAACACCAAATTATCTCTAGTTTTCGAGGTTAAGGAAAAATAAAATAGAGATCCCAGTCTAGTTAAGATAAAAGAGTCAGTCAAAGATCAGAAAGTAGAGATTTTCTCCCGAGGGGGAGATTGTGTTTTGCGTTGTTAGGGTCTGCTATATGTGTTAGGTGTAGACGAATTGAGGCAATGAATTCTTGCAGAAGCGCATGGTGAAAGTTACTTTATTCATCCAGAGGCCTCTAAGATATATTGTGATTTGTGGGAGATTATTTGGTAGAGTAGGATGAAGAGGGATATTGCAAAATTTGTAGCTCAACGCTCTACATATCAAGAAGTTAAGATTGAGCACTAAAAGCCTAGTAGGTCCATGTAGGAATTCAGTATTCCCACAAGGAAATGGGAAGAAGTGGACATGGAATTTGTGCCGAGTTTACCTCGTACTCGTCTCCAGCATGATTATAAATATGTTATCATCGACAGGATGACAAAAGTAGCTCATTTCTTGCCAGTTCATACCTCTTAATCAGCAAAGGAATATGCCAAACTCTATATCAGAGAGTTGGTTAGGTTACATGGAGTTCCAGTTTCTATTATCTCAAATAGAGGTACTCAGTTTACCTCTCACTTCTGGAAAGTATTCCAAAAGGGTATTAGTACCTAAGTTCATCTTAGTACAACCTTCCACCCTCAAATAAATAGTCAACAAAAATGGACAATTAGACTCTAAAAGATATGCTAAGCGCATGTGTTTTTTATTTTAAGGGTAGTTGGGATGACCACTAGTATTTGATTGAATTTGAATACAATAACAACTCTCATTCCAGTATTCAGATGGTTCTGTTTAAGGATCTCTATGGTATGAGATATAGATCTCTGATCGGTTGGTTTGAAGTAGGTGAGTTCGTAGTTGTATGACCTGACTTAGTATTAAATGCCTTAGTAAAGGTTAAGTTAATCAGAGAAAGGCTTAGGACTACCCAGAGCCGACAAATATCATATGAATAGGTGAGTAAATAGAATTTCGAGTTTTAGATCGGTGATTTTGTGATCTTGAAAATATCTCCCATGAAGGGGGTAAAGAGGTTCGTCAAGAAGGGAAAGCTCAGTCCCCGATATGTTGGTCCTTACAGAATTCTCAGTTGTTTTGGAAAGGTAGCTTATGAGCTTGAGTTGCCTTCTGATCTAGCTTTAGTACACCCAGTATTCCACTTCTCCTTGCTAAAGAAATACATTGGTGACCTAGCAGTCATTGTCTCCTTAGAGGACGTAAATATTCAGAATGATCTCTCTTATGAGAAGGTTCTAGTTTATATCCTCAGTTATCAGATTCGTAGACTAAGGAACAAAGAAGTTCCCTTAGTCTAAGTTCTTTGGCATAATTAGTCAGTTGAGGGAGCTACTTGGGAAGAAGAAGCAGATATGCAGACCAAGTATCCTCACCTATTCTCCACAACCTCATATTCAGTTTAAGGTAACGTCATCCATGGATTTACTCAGTTCCATGTTCAGATTTAATTATAAACTTGGTATTTCTTACCGTTCCATTTTCAGTCATGCATTCATGAATCAGTTCAGACATATATTCATGCATCAGAGACGCATGTTCAGAATGAAAATTTAGCTTATCAGTAGCTTCAGTCATGTATTCCATGCATCAGATATGCATGTTAAGTATGAGAACTCATCTTGTTAGTAGTCCAGTTTGTCATTTTTTCTCAGCTTAATCAGTCCCATTCGAGGATTACTGTTGCCAAGGGGGAGATATTGTAATACCACGCATTTCCTTAGCTTGATTTCACTCTCAATCCATGAGTTATCCAATATAATTTTTTTTAAAACTTGGTATTTTTTTGTTTAGATCCTTCCATTGCATAGGAAATTGAATTAGCTTTCCAACGATATAAAATTCGCCCAAATCCAATACTGGAGTGAAGATTTATAGCTATTTTTGTAAAATAGTGTTCCAACCGGCACTACAGCATATCGTGGAGCCAGTCCAAATGGCATTTGGCAATATCTAGTGAAGCTCCGTGATACCACCACGTTGCGCCACCAGCCACATTCATAATTGTAAATTTCCAATATACCAATGCGATCTCACCGCGTCACGGTGAATTTCCAGGTCTCATCCAAAGTGGCACCGTGATACCACCGCATCATGCCACCGATTATATTTCTTTTTGGCAATTTCTAGAGACATGACATGATAGCACCGCATCACGCCAGGTGCCTATTTTGAAAAATTTTAATGGAAAGTAAAGCTTTGTCTAGGGTTAAATTGGTGTTTTCACATGATTTTATTCCATCCAGGTGTTAGATTAAATCCCTAAAATATGTTTTAAGTCTTTCATTATTAACTTTTCCCATACTCAAAAGGAATTTTCTATAAAGAAAACAAACCCTACCTTCAATAAATCAAGAACAAGCCTAAGAATTTCCTTTAAAAACTTCAATAATTAGCTTTCCAAGGTATGTTAGGTGTTCATCTATCGGTTCCTTTCACCCATAGAGTCCACGAATCCATTTTCAAACTACAGGATTGTTAAACTATGAACTTCCCTGCTTGAATAGAATTGAATCATGCTCATGTTAGTGTTAGGCTTTAGTTTATGATTAAATTACAATCTTTTATGGAATTAATCATTTTATATGTGTATTACATAATCTTTATGATAAACCCTTCAATTTAAAAGTTGATTGATGTAGCTATGATAACTATATGTGTTGATTGTTGTATTATCAAAGCATGCTCCCCATGTGTTTGATAAAATGCCTATGTGAATAAAATAGTATCATTATAACATGGTAGCATGTATTCTCCATTCATGTATAAGTAAATTCATTACAAGTGTTTGCTAAAATGTCTCAATGAGTAGATTGTGATCAATTAACCATTATCATGTTTTCAAGATTATGCTATGCGTTACTTTTCATGCTATCAAATCCTGGGGTATTTAATACCAAAAAATTTAGTTGTTTACTTAGAGCCAGTGTTAGTTACAAAATAGTATTAGTCATGTTACAATTAGCTATACTCTCACCCAGATAAAGAGCACAGTAGAACTCAATCAGTTACAGAACTCAGGAAAACTCAGTAAACTCAGTTTTATTACAGTCCAGTTCAGTATGCTCTGTTCAATGTCCATCCAATGGGAGTAGGATTCTATACCGAGTGAACCCAAGGATGGGGGCTCACCTACCAGCAAAGGGTGTGACCCTTAGAAGCAATCCTTGCATTGTAGAACTACGTAGACATCGTAGGTTAAGACATCAATCTGGCAGTTGAAGGTTGATGAGGTGTTTTAACCTGCCAGTTAAGGGTTACACTATTCTCATTAGAGCACCTACCAGATGACAGTATCTGTTTAGTATTATTTACCCATGGCATGGCACATACACCTTTCCAATCGGGGTCATAGATTGGACCCCAACTCAGTTATCTTATCTTATTTGGGGTATGTCAGTTAGATGATTACCTCCCACAATTTCAGTTTTAGTCTCCGAATAGAACTCAGTTCTGTTCTACAAAATTAGGACTATCAGATACAATATATTAGTATCAGTAACTCAGTTATCAGAAATCTTAGATTTAGTAGCATATCAGAACTCAGTACTTAGCTTCAACAAAGCTCAATTATAGTATTTATACATATATACGCTCAGTATTGCATACTTATTATTTATAGTATTTTAGATTATCCACATACTCTAAAGTTTAGTTTCTCTATTTCAATCAGTTAGTTATTGTTCATGCATATGAACCCTTGATTCAACCTTACCTCGTCTAGCATACCAGTACATTCTACATACTGACACATAATTTTTTTTGTGCTATGATGTCTAATATCATAGGATTAGATTCTCCATTTCCCAACCGCGTACAAATTTAGATTCATCTAGCATATTAGATTTAGTAGTAATTCCTTATTTATCGATAATATTCTTTTATTTCATTATTCAGTAGACTTAGTATTTCAATAGTTGGAGTTAGTTTGGGGCCAGTCCCATCAACTCTACTTTTAGACAATTTTAGATTAGAGGATTTTCAAACTAGAGTCCAGATAGTTTCAGTATTACAGATTATTATTTCGGTTGATACACTTTATTAGTATTTATAGATTTTTAACCTTATGGCATTTTAAACTATTTTTCTGCATTATTACAGTATCATATTTTAAATGCTCACAGAAGATATCAGGCATGGGTTAGCTTATGGTCCTTCAGTATCGTAATCATCATGTAACATCCGGGGTACATACTCAGGGCATTACAAACTTAGGATAGAGGAGTTTCCTTACATCCTAGATCATTGAGGCATGATCTTAAAAGCGAACAAACAATGATTAGAGAAGATTCCTTTACTTAGACTCTATGCTTGAATATAGAATATGAAGAAAGTGAAACATTCCTAAATCCCTTCTAGCCTCTCCCTTATTAGTGTGGTGCCATACATACCCTTTAAAGAGACTCTACTCGACATGGCTTTGTTGAATCCCAATTGACAATGAATCTAAACCTCTAATACGAACTTTACATGACCCGACTTGGGGCCTTGTCGCAATGGAAATCCTAAGTCGAACCAGGACCGAGGACCACCCACGATTCCCAACCCAACCATCTAAATGCATACCCTAAGGTTGATGGATTTTTAACCTGTAAGAAGATAGAATTTACTATGATACCAAACACTAGGATAGGTCTATAACCTTGACCAACTCGAATAAGTCCAACCATCCATTAACAACCAATAACCATAACCAAACCAATATAAAGACTCAATTCTTATCCATAGCATAACATATATGGTTTGAACAATCATAAGTTCAGTCCAACAATATCAGCCCCAATACCATTACCAATACTAAGGTTTACACAATTACCTATCCCTCCTATTCCAACCCATAGTAGTCATACTAGTTTCTAACAAAAAGAATAATAATATCTGGTTGGGACATGTCCCCAACCACAGCCAAAACAAATATCCAAAAATTGAACCAAGTATGTAAAGGAATCCATGATATTAAATATAGCCTTTGGGAATATGGAAGCTAACTATTTTAATCCAATAGCTAATCACATGTTCTATCACTAAGCAGGAGAAGTATAATGGCCAGTTCCTGCATCGCTGGCGATATTGTTGCCCAAAGATGAGGTACTGGGTGGACGCTATCATGAACATAGGATAAGAATAAAATAATGCATCTAGTAAAAGCAAGTAAACTAACCATATGCATACAAACAATATATATATATATAAGCATGCTGGGAAAAACATTCAGGTTTAGCATGCCTTTAAAACCATTAACATAGGTATATGTAGCTTAACCATCCTAGAACCACCCACAGGCTAATGGGTCTAGTGTCGCCCCCAAACAGGGCCCGATGCGTGTAGACATAAGGACTAAAGATACGATAAGAGTAGGGTATACACGGGTACCCTTCGCTCTCTATGATACATATTTTTAGTGTACTTAAAGGATTCCCATGTACCTTATAGTATCATATATGGTCGGTATGGCCAACTCTTATGTTTCCAAATATAAGTTTCCAGTGTCCTTCCATTGGATTCACACCTTCATGGTTAGCTATCACACTACACCATTATTGTCCAATTAAAACCATTACTATACTACCAAAATACTATTCCATTATTATTAACCAAGGATATTAGTCGTGGTATCGTCATACCGAATATAGCTTTTCAGCAATGTCCTTAGCTAACCTTTTTATATAAAGCAATTCCCATTTTCCCATAGATTATATTATCAAGTTAACTTTAGGGAATCCCGTGTACCCCACAAGTGTTCCATTATTAGGTTTCCTTAGGGGAATCCAATGTACCCCACCAGATGTTCATTACCATGTTTACTTGGGGGATTCCCTTATACCCATAGAGAAGTTTAATTAGCCATAACCATGTCAACAAAACCATACCATTTAACAATTCCAAATTATTTATACAATTTAGGGTTACATTACAAAACCACATCATGTAATTGTTCCATTTAAGTCCAATAGTATATAGTAAAATTATTATCATAGGCATTTTATTAAACTTGTAGGGGGCATATTGTTTCCCAAAATAAATTCCAAATGCCAATTTACCATTCCCATGGAAAAAAGTATCCAATCCACCATTCATGCATTTAATTACATGATTGAAACATTGGAAAAACCATAACAAATCATTTAATACCAAAACCCCAACATATATTTGAAAACCCCAAAACCATATAATAATCATGCCATGTAAACTCTGTATAAAACATGCATTTAGTTCGAACAAATAATGTGGGTGGATTACATGGCTTATATTACAAAGTTGAATGAGATAAATCACTAGTACAAGTCCCAAATTGACCATATACATAAAACCCTACCTTTTCTTTACCTAAGAACCTTAGAGAGAATTAGAAAGTGTTTTTAAGTGTGTCCGATTGGAATACTAGGGTAAATGATGTCCCAATAGAGATATAAGCCATGGGGCCTTATGTCGTTAAGTGGGGAAATGTCCAGATTACTCCACCTTAACTACTTAAAATTCCCATCAGTTAGTATGACTACCCATACCAGTCATACCCTCTAATTTGAGTGGTACCCACAACTAGTACCCTAGCCCTCCCTCTTATACCTAACACTATCCACCTTATGACTTACCCAAACTAACTCATGCCTAATAATATGTAAGTACTCTTAAACCATATCGCTAGCAGAATAAAATCACACAAGGTTTTATCACTAGATTTTATATGAGTCAGTGGCACGACTCATACCTTATCTTACGGATCATGGTGAGCCACTCGTACTCAGGTCCATCATATGTTACTAAGTCTCCGATAAAGTAAAGGAATAACCAAAACAATACGACCCATCATCACTTATACGAGCCATACCAACAAAGTCATACCTATTCATAAAAGCAATCCAACCCATAAACCAACACTAGTTAGAATACAACCTGGAGCATACCAATCCTAGCCCATCATACATGTGGTACCCACAAGTAGTATCATGTCCAGAATCCAAAAATTTTGGAAATTTTCTAAGTGTCCCAAACCCAGGGTATTTCCCCACTTAAGTTGAGATATACTTAGTTTTGTGATACTTGATGCCCTCTAAAAATAGAAAAAACTTTTCAACAACAATTTTCAAGGTGGTACAATCCCGAGATACATTTTAGTCAGGCTTTTATATCAAAAATTCCTCAAATCTATTCTAAAAGCACTAAATTATTTTGTGTATTAGTCAAAAATAAAATCCTATGCTATTCTAAAAAAATCAAAAGTAAACAAGACTTTTTAGAATGATGGGGTGCCTCCAAATCAGTGCTTTATTTAACATTATAGAACGATGCAACCAACTTTACCACTTATGTCTCCACTCTGAGGATTTAAATCACCGGCCCTATTTTAAATCAAAATCAATTTGGGGCACATGGGGCAAAGGTAATGAACCAAGAAGACTAACTTTGTCTCACCTTTGGAAGACTTCAATCATTTATTAAACTTCACATCAACCTTTCATGCAGGCTCATGGACATTGACAATAACATTAATCGGCAACTTTTGGAACTTGATATTTTGGACTTCTAGACCTTCATGTAAGGAACATCATTTTACCCTATTGGGATGATAAATCCTAAAATAATAACTTTGTCGCTCAACTCAGAATTTCTCTATTTTAAGGTTATTTTAATTTGAACATCTTCTAAGCACAATACTAAAAAATGGTCCAAATAAGTCCACCTATCTAATTTAAAATTCACATCTTCTTGACATTTCACCAAAAAATGAACTAAAGCCTTCACAAAGGATTTGCTTGACTTTTTCATAGAAATCTGTACCATTTTTTTATATTTGTCAAACTTTATTATCATTTGCTCAATTGGTTGGAAAATACCCATGAATTGTTCAACATCAATGTCAACCCCAGCTTTATTAAAAATTATCTCATTGTAACTATTCATCACCATTTGGCATGGAACATCATACGCCTTAATTTTCACATTCAATATGATTTTGTATTTTTAAATTGTCATTTAAACTTGAACCCAAACTTGACATCTCTCAACTTACACTTTAAGAGATTCATTCACCATTATTAACATTCTATCAAGTTGTTCCTCGTTGACTGCTAGTGGTTGAGCTTGATACAATAGTCACTTTTCGCTAATAATTTCTTCTTTTGTAAGTTTGTCTTCACTTTGTGATTCAATTACCTCTTGAAAAAGTACATCCACAGAAAAATCAATGTATTCAAAAACATCATCCTCACCATGTTGGACTAGGTCCTACTATTTAACCAAGACTTTTCTATATTTTTTATTCTTCTACATTGCACATTTCAACATCTCATCAACTTGATTTCTTGAGAATCCAAAGTTTCTTTATCACAACTAAGTTTATTTTATTCTACTTAAGCCACATCTTTAGCTTGGAAATTTTCATGCGCGGCATCACTTGTCTCTGGATTGACCAAATGCCTTGAGATCTACTCTTCAACCACTTCATTTTGCTAACTAATCACACCCATGACACTTGAGTGATCATTATCTCAGCATGGATATTCTTCTTTTTTCACACTCCATTACAAATGCTTCTATGGATCAATCCAAGAGATACATATCCTCAAATATTATTGTCAACCAATCAAGGATAGTTTGAATATTGCTTCCACATTTTTTTGTCAGGTGTGTTGCTATTCTATTTCCATATTATGAGATGCCAGCTACTTAAAAAGAGCTAGCCTTTTTATTTGCATAACTAGAAAAAGGGGCAATAATTGGGTCAATCACTCCAGTGTCCATTTCAACCACTATGCAAGTCACAATCATACTCCTTATAAGATTGAGATGGCACATGCCTCTCTCGAGAGAGAACCTCTATAATTTTTTCAAAAGTGGGGTCCACCACAATAAGGACATAATTTATCAAAATAAGATTTGCTACCACTAAGTTTATTTTATGTCAATGATGCCATACTAACTAATATAAGAAAATAAAAATCAACCTAATACAAAAAACAAAGGAAAATTATGAATACATACTCATAAGTCAGAATAGAAGCAAGTAAGGAAAATTTTCAAAATAACTCAAAAACCATATTGTGTTAAAAAAATAATTCCATTTTTATTATGATCAGGTTGTACTCTTGAATTATTGTAGTGGACATTATTAATATATTTTACCCAAAAAGTATACATTGTTGTATCCACATAGAACAATATGACTGGCACTTGAGGATGTAAAAAATAAAATAAAATCGAAACATTCCAAACCTAAGATATAATTATTTTTGAAATACCCTAGTTTCTGGACCTTAGAAAATTTCCTGAAATTCTGATCTCTAGAAACAACAGACTTATGGATACAATCTATATGTTGTTATACAGATGGTATGGTCCAATCGAATACTGACTAGTGTTGGTTAGTGGGATGGATTTTGGTTACTAGAATGGATAAGACTTAGGGGTACAAGTTGTATTGTTGGATATAGATCATTTGGTTCCTTAATATAATCTTAAACTTGGTTACTTAGGGTAGATCTTAGTATGACTAGCACACCATGAGTCGTAAGCTATGGTACAAGTCATACCCAAGGCTCATATAATGGAAAATGTCTAAATCGTTCAAGGGTTCAAATATTCTACGGGTACAGATGAAGGGTATGTATCAAATTCTTTGTGTATGACTTGTTTGGATGAATCATATTCTGGATAGTGTTGGATCAAAAGTTTGAGGCTAGTATATGAGTGGAGGTTACAACTCGTATTGAAGGGTACAACTTATAAGGGTTAGTCGTATCCTTGTGATGAGATTTTGGTGCAACTTAAGTGGGGGTATTTTGGATATTTTTTTTCTTATCCTAATAATGTCCCATGACTTCTAACCTACTTGGAAGGTTATATACCCTATTTTCCCATACTTTAACACTTAGAAACTCTTCTAAAAGACTCTATAATTCTTTCATACACTTTTGGGAAGGGAAGCTAGGGTTTTAACTACACAATTTTTTTGAGGTTTGTCTTGATAATTTCTTAAAATCATAATCTTGGTTTAAATTATGTTCTTTTTCCTTATTTTTATTCTAACTATAAGCATTATTTTTATGAATGCTTTCATGACTTCATTAATTGTATGATTTTGGAATTATGGTTTTCCATGGTTTTAATTATGTTTTATGTGAATTAATAGTGGTTTTGGATAATTATATTGCATGGTAATGGTTTAATAGTAATTGGAATTGGGTTTGGTTATATTATCCCCCAATGTGTTTAAAAAATTCCTATAATATGTTTTTATTGCATTAAGTATTTTAATCAGACTCACGCTTGTTTTATAAATTGGTAAAGGAATTATACTTTGTTTAAATACCTTTTAAAGGTAAATGGCTAAGTGGTTATTCTTGTGGACTACATAAAATCCCCAAGTGGTTTTATATGGTAAATGGAAGGGTACTTAATAGTCTCATTAAACCAATACATGGTTGTCTATTGATAACTTACAAGTAAAGATTGGTATGACGATACCAATAATAAAGGACTTGGTTAATAATTTGTTAGTGGGTTAGTTTTTTTGTAAAAAATAGTTTTAATTGGGCATTAATGGAGGGATGTGTAGTAAATCCATAAAAGGTGAAGGTCCCGAGGGAACCAAAACTAGAAACTCATATTTATCAATATGTTGTTGGTTTTGGTGACTGTGATCATGATGTCACACTATATTTTGGGTGATTAAATAGTCATCCCAAGCTTTTCTTCATTGGTCATGAGTCTTCACATATTGGGTCCCTTTCAATCGTGGGAGCTGAACCCATATTTCCTATGGGTGGTTTAAGATGGCAAAGCTACATATCCCAGGTAAAGTTTTTAAAGGAATGCTAAACCCGTTCCCCTTTCCCAGCATGGATATATATATATATAGTTTTATGCATATGTATTATTTTGCTTGGTTTTATAAATGGCATTATTTTATCCTTATTACGAGATTATGCTAGATTTCACCCGCTAACCTGTCTACTCACGATTGTATACCCACGCTTTGTAGGAACTGAACGTCTACTCCTCGAACATAGTGATTGACTTAAGGATCAATATTTGGACTGAAGTGGTGAGATTCCATGCTTTCGAAAGGCTCCATTTAATATTTTAGATATTTTAGACAATTTAAATCATATTTTGGTTATTGGTTTTGGCCATGGTCGGGGGTATGTGCTAATTAAATTTTATTACTCTTTTTGTTATAGGCTTTGTTATACTCCTATGTGTTGTGATGGGTAGGATCGGTATTATTATCATCCTTGGCATTGCAATAAGCTAGAGGGCTAATATTATAAGATGATAGTATCTGTTGTTCCATCATATTTTATATTGTGATTAATCATATTATATTTGTGAATATCTTTGGTTATGACCAATTTTATGGCCCATGATTAGGTACCATTTTGGTATTTTTGCATTATTGTTATGAGATGCTTTGAATAAGTTAGGTCAGCCGTGGTTGTGATCTTATCTAGAGTCTTTATGTGAAATATTTCACTATCTTGCTACATACTCAAAATTCATCCAACTAAGGGTTGGCGGTTGGAGGTTGGGTTGTATAATAGGGGTGGTCTCTGATCACTGTTGGACTTAGGATGCCAATTATGACAAGACCCCCAGTTGGTTCACGTCAACTTGGTATCAAAGCCTAGGTTCATGGTCATTTGAGATTCATCAAAATCGTGTTGAGTAGAGTCACTTTTAAGGGTGTGTAGCACGCCACACTCATAATGGAGAGGCTAGAAGGTACATAGGAATAATTCACTTTCTTGGTATTCTATTCTCAATATTGGAGTCTTAGTCTTGGAATCTTCTCTAATCCTTGCTTTCTTATCTTTCAAATTATGCCTCATAGATCTGAAATACAAGGAAATATTTTTATCCCATTTGGGGGTAATGCTGAAGGGGCGCATCCTACTTCTGAGATTCATCTTCGATCCCATGGTCCTATTTTTGATAGGTATAGAGTTACACTGGTTTCTACTAGTCCTACTCAAGGCAAAGTGACTAATGTGGAATTCTGTTAGCCTATTCATGTTATTGGTTAGATTTTTACTGCTTAGGATGAGCAGGGTACGACTGGTTTTTTGTTTGCTAAGGACACAAGGGTTAGAACATTTATGAAGATAGGTCTTCCTACTATTTTAGAATGAAGGTGGAGGATTATCCATAGAGCTTCTTTGATTGAATATAAAATATATTTTGTACAATCCAGGCTAAAAATATTAAGGGGTAAACTTTGTAGCTTATTAGCTCAAAGCTGTTGCATATCAGTGGTTTGAAGAGTGGGACATCGATAGGGGTGATATGGGAGAATCATTCTTATGGGATACTATTTCTAAGGCCTTAGTAGATCATGTCTTTCCCCAAGAGTTGAGGGAGAAAATATTGAAGAGTTAGTGAACCTGAAGTAATGGAGGATGTCTATCAAGGAATATACCTTGAATTTTCACCAAGTGTCAAGGTTTGCTCCTAATTTAGTTTCTGACATACGGTAAAAATAAGGAATTTCACTTCTAGGTTGAATCAGTTGTTAATTTTTAAGAGAAATACTGCCCTACTGATTAAATATATTAATATCTCCCGGTTGACTATTCATATGTAGCAAGTGGAGGATGAGAAAAGAAAGTAGGGTAATTTTGGGGACAGACAGGGTAAGAGGAGCAGATTTTCTGACAAGTGAGGTACTCAATTTTCAAATGGTTAGGATAGCGGTAAGTGGAGCTAAAAAACGTAGGGGATTTCTAATTTATACTCATTTACTAGTGCTTCTTACTAGGCGAGCAAAAAACATCATTAAGGCAGTGACAATTGTCTGGCAAAAGGTGCCCAATCTTAGGCAAGCGGAAGTCAGTTTCTTCATGCCTTCCTTGTTAGTTTTGTGGTCATCCTCATTTGGGTTATTGCAATGAAGTATGGGAAAAATGCTATAAATGTGGCCTGGTAGGCCATCAACTCAGGGGTTGTCCGGTTAAAAAGGTTCCTATGGGGGAAAATAAGATTTCTCTGGCTTTTTCTTTTGTTACTACACCTGGCGGTGTTGTATGTACTTCTGTTACCGTTCCAGGATCTATTTTTGGTTGGAATAGGTTTTGTTATTTAGTATCTCGACAAGAATTTAAGGCATCACCTGATGTCGTTATTGGTAAATTACATCTTTTCTCTCATGACATATATTTTTTGCTTGATCTGGTGTCAACTCTCTCTTATGTGACTCTATGTGAGGCTGTATCTTTTGGTTTTTATTCAGAGGTTATTTCAAATAATTTTTTTGTTTCTACCCCAGTAAGTGAGTTAGTTATTGTTAAGAGAGTCTATACGGGGTGTGGTTTCTTTTTGTGGAAACCAGACCTTGGTCGGTCAGTTAAAGTTGGGTATAGTATATTTCGATGTCATTCTATGTATGGATTGGTTGAACTCTTATTACATATCCTTGGATTGTCTGGCCCATAGGGTTATCTTTAGGTTCCCTTGTGAACCAGTTATATAATGGTAGGGTGGTTCTTTAGCTCCAAGTGGAGAGATTTATTTCTTATCTTAGAGCTCATAGGTTGACCTCTAAAGGTTTTCTTTATCACTCAGTTAGAGTTAAAGATTCTAACTCAAAAGGTTGTTATTTTAAGTCAGTTCCAAGTGTTAATAAGTTTCCAGAGGTCTTTCCAAATGATCTTCCTGATGTTCCTACGGATAGGGAAATAGAGTTTGGTATTAATTAGTTTCGAACACTCTTCTAATTTCTATTCCTCCATATAGAACAACTTCAACTGAGTTAAGAAAAATCAAAGAGAAACATAAGGATCATCTGGATAAAGGGTTTATTGATCCTAGTGTATCTCCTTGGGGTGTACCGGTGGTGTTTATGCCTAAGAAGGAGGGTTCTCTTTGGATGTGCATTGACTATATTTACTTGAACAAGGTGAAAATCAATAACAAATATTATCTTCCAATGACAGATGATCAGTTTTATAAGTTGAAAGGTGACAAGTTCTTTTCTAAGATATATCTTCAGTCTGGGTACCATCAACTAAATATTAGGGAGGTATCACTAAAATGACTTTTAGCACTCGGTATGGGCACTTTAAGTTTTTGGTGATTTTATTTGGATTGATCGATTCTCCAGCGATACTCATGGACCTGATGAATAGGGTTTTTTTGTCAGTATTTGTATCTTTTTATTATTGGGTTTATTGATGACATTCTGGTTTATTTTAAGAGTAAGGTAAATCATGCTAATCACCTTCGTGTGGTGTTATAGACCATAAAGGAACATCAGTTGTATGCCAAGTTTGCCAAGTGTGAGTTTCGGTTGAACGCTGTAACTTTCTTGGGTTAAATTATTTCTAGTAAGGAGATCATAGTGGATCCACAAATGTTTGGTCTGGTGAAGAGGTTGCCAAAACCCAAGACTCTATCTAACCTTCAGAGTTTCCTGGGTTTAGCCGGGTATTATAGGTTGTTTGTGGAGCGTTTGACATCAATAGCTGCTCTATTGACTATGTTAACTCAGAAGAAGGTCATATTTTCTTGGTCAAATATTTGTGAAGTGAGTTTTAGGAGGTTTAAGGATAAGTTAACTTAGGCTCCAATTTTTACTTTGCCAAAAGGAAATAATGGGTTCATGGTGTGTTGTGATGAATCTCGGGTGGGGCTTGGTTTTGTGCTTATGCAATATGGGAAGGTGATTACCTCTTCTTCTAGGAAGTTGAAGGTATATGAGAGAAATTATCTTCCCATGATTTGGGGATATTTGCAAATGTTTTTGCTTTGAAAATATGGAGGCATTATTTGTATGGTGTGCACGTAGATTTCTCTTCTGATTATAAAGGTCTACAGTTTGTGTTCACTTAGAGGGAGCTTAATCTCATGTAGAGAAGATGGCTTGAACTTCTCAAGGACTATTATATGAGCCTTCATTATCACCCTGGTAAGGCTGATGTGGTTGCTAATGCTCTAAGCAAGTTATCCATGGGTAGTTTGGCAAGTTTGGCTCATGTGAAAGAAGAAAAATGGGAATTGGTTAAGGACATTCACCACTTGGCTAATATAAGATTTTACCTCTTAGACCCCCCATGATGGTTGTGTGATGGTGCAACAAGTGGTTTGATCATATCTTAGTACAGAGATTAAGGAGAAGTAAGTGCTATATCCTATCTTGATGAAAATCAAGAGAGACGTTGGTAGGCAAAAGTTAATGGGGTTTGAGATTGATAGTGATGATACTTTATAGTACCAAGGCAGGTTGTGCGTTCTAGATGTTCGCTGTTTACGACAAAGGATCTTGGATGAGGTGTATGAATTGTGCTATGTTGTTCATCCCAACTTTACTAAGATGTACATGATCTCAAGGAGATGTATTGGTGGAATGTCATAAAAAAAGATATGGATGATTTTGTAGCCAAGTACATGTTGTCTCAATAGGTTAAAGTTTAGCACATAAAGATGGGAGGGTTATAACAAGAAATTTATTTGACCTACTGGAAATGGTAAGTGATCAATATGGACTTTGCTACATTTCTTCCTTAATCTCAGATTGAATATGATTCAATTTGGGTTATCATGGATTGGATGACTAATTCTGCCCACTTTTTACCAGTGCAGACTACTTTATTGATGGAGGATTATGCGAAGCTGTATCTTCAGGAGATTCTAAAACTGCATGGGGTTCCTATTTCAATTATTTATGATTGTTTTATAATGTTTTTTGTCTCACTTTTGGTAATCTTTTTAGAAAGGGTTAGCGACTAAGGTTAGTTTGAGTACTATTTTTCACTTAAAGACAGACAGGAAAACAGACAGAATTCGAGCTTGTGTGATTGATTATGGCGACATTTAGGTTGAGAATCTACCTTTGGTGGAGTTTCCTTACAATAATAGCTATCATTCTAGTAATGGTTTGTCCTCTTTTGAGACATTATATGGTAAGAGGTGTAGATATTCTATTGGATAGTTTGAGCCTGGTTAGGTAGATATGTTTGGTCCCAACTTGGTTTACCAGGCTATAGAGAAGGTGAAGGTTATTCGGGAGGAGGTTAAGGCTGGCCAAAGTCACCAAAAGTCCTATGAGGATGTTAGGTATAGATTCTTAGAGTTTGAGTTTGGGGATAAGTTTTTCCTCAAGGTATCTCCCATGAACGGGGTAGTACATTTTTGTAAGAGAGGGGAGCTCGGTCCCCATTGTTTCGGTCTTTATAAAGTTTTGCGGAGATATCATAATGTGTCTTATAAGATGAAATTACCTTCTAGCTTGTGCTTGGTTCATCTAGTCTTTCATATTTCATGTTAAGGAAGTGCATTGATGATCCTTCTGTCGTTGTTCATTTTAAAGGACCAAATATCATAGATTCTTTTTCTTATGAAGAAATCCTACTGAGATCTTGGATAGCTAGGTTCGTCGGTTGCAGACCAATGATTTTGAGTTGCTTTATGTTTGGTGGTGGAACCTTAAGGTGGAAAAAGCTACATGGTGAAAGCGAAGGAGGACATGAAGTTGAAGTATCTGCAATTGTTTTTTGCTCCTGGGATTCATACGGAAGGTATGTATTCTTCCAAACATCTATATTTTCAAAGTTTTGTAAAGGAAAGTTTAATATATTTGCCTCTTTGTTAAAGATTGGAAATATATTTGACAATAAAAATGACTCATGCATGTGCTTACCCCTACCTAGTACGTCATTCAGGAGTGAATGTCCCTAGCGGGAGAGATCGAAAAATCCTAATTTTTGAACCTTAGAAAATTTCATAAAATTATGATCTCGTGACCCAATACAACTAATGGGTATGATCCATATGTTGGGTTACGGATGGCATGGTCTTGTTATATGCTGACCGGTGTTGGTGGGTACGATGGAGTTTGGTTACTGGAATGATACGACTTAGAGGAATGAGTTGTATTGGCGGACACAGATCATTTGGTTCCTTAACTTAATCTTAGACTTGGTTACTTAGGGTGGATCTAATTATGAGTGGCTCACCATAAGACGTAATCAAGGGTCCGTGTCTTAAATTTGCCAAGGGTATGGATTATATTCTTTTTATGTGGCTTGTTTGAATGATTCGTATGTTAGGAAGTGATGGATCCAAAGTTTAAGGCTAGGATACGAGTGGAAGGTACCAATCGTATTGGAGGGTACGACTCATGAGGGTCAGTCGCATCCCTGTGGTGGGATTTTGGTACAATTTAAGTGGGGGTATTCTAGACATTTTCCCACTTACCCTAATAAGGTCCCGTGACTTATAACCTACTTGGAAGGTTATTTACCCTATTTTCCATTCATTAACACTTAGAAACTCTTCTAAAATACTCTATAATTCACTCAAAAGCTTTTGGGCAAGGAAAGCTAGGGTTTAAACTAGAGGATTTATTTGGTGCTTGTCTTGGTGATTTAATTCCATCATCATCTTGTTTAAGGCATATTAAGCATAATTTTTATGAATGTTTTCATGACTTCATTATTTGTATGATTTTGGTTTTCAAATATGAATTGGTGGTTTTGTTATTAAATGGTTTATTATGGTTTTCCATGGTTTTAATAATTCTTTATGTGCATTAATGGTGGTTTTTGATAATTGGGTTGCACGGAAATAGTTTAATGGTAATTGGAATTGATTTTGGTAATATTATGACCCCAATATGTTTGACAAAATCCCTATAATAATGTTTTCATTGCATTGAATATTTTAATGGAACTCTTGCTTGTTTTAAAACATGGTAAGGAAATTATACATAGTTCTAATGTCTTGGAAAGCTAAATGGCTAAGTGGTTATGCTTGTGGTTACATGGAATCATACCAGTGGTTTTATATGCTAAATGGAAGGGAAGTTGAAAGTCCCCTTAAGCCTATAAATAGTTGGCTATGGATAATAATTGCAAGTAAGGATTGGTATGACGATACTAATAATAATGGCCTTGGTTAATAATTGGTTAATGGGTTCATTATTTGGAAAAATGCTTTTAATTAGGCATTAATGGAAGGACTTGTAGTAAAGACATTGAAGGTGGAGGTCCGGGGGGGACCAAAATTTTAAACTCATATTTGCCGATGTGAGGTTGGTCTTGGTCACCGTGAGCATGATGTCACAAATTATTTTGGGGTATGTACTAGTCTTCCCAAGGTTTTCTTCCTTATTCATGCGGCATCACACACTTGGGCCCTTCCAGAAGATCGCGCTGAACCTATATATCCCGTGGGTTGTTTAGGATGGCAAAGCTAAACAACCCATGTAAAGGTTTTAAAGTTATTCTAAGTTTAGTTCCCTTTCCCGACATGGTGTTATATATATGTATTTTTATGTACATATGGATGGTTTTATTTTGTTTTATGAGTGGAATTATTGTATGCTTAACTTGACATCATCCTAGCTTTCACCCGCTAACACGTCCACTGGTGGTTGTATACCGAAGCTATGCAAGAACCGACCGTTCTACTTCTCCAACATAGTGATTGACTTGGATATTAGTATTTCGATCAAAGTGGTGTGCTTCTTTTTTTTGGATAGCTCCATGTCATGTTATGGATATTTCTAGAAACTTTGAATTTTTTTTTGGATTATGGTTTTAGCCATGGTTGGGGGCATGTCCAAAGATGATTTTACTACTCTTTTAATTAGAGAAATTAAGGTAGTACTAAGCGTTTTAATGCGCGGGATCGGGATTGGTTTCAGCCTTGGCACTAGAATAAGATGGAGGTGATGACATCATTAGACGACATTGTTGGTTGTTTAATCATAATTCATTTTGGGATTAATCATATTATGTTTCAGAATATTATTGGTTATGGCGTAGTTTATGGCCCTTGTTTCAGTATTGGTTTGTTATAGTTTTATTATTGGTATAGGATGGTTAGACTTGGTTGGGTCGGTCACGGTTTTTATCTTATCCCAGAGTCTTCATGTGAGATGTAGCTCTATCTTGCTATATTCTTGAAATTCTGGCAACTTAGGGCAGGCGACTGGAAGTTGGGTTGGATAACGGGGGTAGTCTTAAGTCCCGGTCGGACTTGGGACGCCCATTATGACAAGGCCCCCAGTGGCGTCACATAAATTTTAGAGGGTTTTCAATAAAAAAGTGCAAGAAGGATACAACTAAATTAAATTATGAACATGTGATCAGTGGCTTTCAGAATGATCGAAAACAAGGATATTAGTCAGGGAATCAATTCTATATACAATCAATCAGATTAAATTGAGTACACACAATTTAATTACAGAACTAGTAAATTGGTCTTGGATTTAAATCCACTAACGTCTTTCAGACATTGAGGGTTTATTCCTCATTTTTTTACCAACCATTATTTGAAGCATGAATCACAAAACATACATTATGTTATGCTAGGATTTGACTATATCTAGTAACAAATTCCATAAGATGGGACATACACCCCAAATTATGATAAACTAATCTTTGCCAACTTCGATTTTCTCTTTCATGTTTTGATTGAGGTAAATGGGAAATACCCAGACCAATCTCCTCTTCAGACATCAACAAAAGTAGAAATAGTAGAACACAAGATTAATTTAGATAAAAAGTCTACTTCCAACATAAGAGTAATCAATCAATATGAAAGCATAAGATAAAATCAAAATCCAATTTCAATATTCAAGAATTGTGTTGTCCCTAACTACAAATACCAAAGTATCAAATGTAACTATAGAAAAATATTCTATATTAAGCAATGGAAATAAGAAGAATTTGAGAAAGAAATACTACAAAGCTTTCAATCTTCAATTCCAAGTGTGTTAGGTTAAGAACCCTAACTTTCAAGCCTGTAAATTGTACAAAAGAGATGTTAGAATGACTAGGGATAGAGTAAATGATTAATTGGGATAAAAATAAAGGAAATTCTAGACTAGCCCCTGAAATTTACCTAATGATCGGTTAAGCAGCCAAAGTGACCTTTTAAGAGACACTGTTGACTTTTACTGGACATCTAAAGTGTTGATGTTGATTGCTTAAGAGAAAGTACTTGAATTTGAGTTGATCGCAACAATGATAAAATTAATAACTTAATCAATAGTTTCCTGGATTGGTCAGATCGCTTAAGCGGCCCCTAAGATGCCTCAGCGTTACAAGAGGGTTGTTTCAAAGATTTTCTTTGGCTCCTCTTATTTTTTCTTTTTATCTCCGTTTTTCCTCGTTTTCACTCCTTTTCATCTGAAATCCTTGAAAACATAAAATACCTGAAATAAATATAATCTTATGGATAATTAGCCTCATTTAATATATTAGTGACACAAAATTATAACAAAAGAGACATAAACTAGTGGCATAATTGCCAATCATCATCTTTATTTAATCTGATCAAGGAAGGTGGATCTAGCCACTACATTAGCTTAAAATCCTCCCTTGTTAGTTTCGGAAAACTTCATTAAATTGTTAGCCAAGGTTTGTATCACCCTAGACAAAGGAATACTTATAAGATAGAAACTCAATGCATCCATCACCATATTAGACTTATCAAAATGACTAATAATTGATATAATATAATCTTCAAAAAAATCTATCCACCTTCACTTCTTTAAATTCAAGTATCATTAAACAAACACATAGTGCAAGCTATAGTGGTGTGTGAACATTTTATACTTAACCCAAGAAAGGTAATGCCTCAAAATCATAAAAGAAAACCCCACCATTATAAACATTAGATCATTGGTAGGGTAGTTTGTCTCATACATTTTTAGCTGCGTTAAAGCATATGCAATTACATTCTTGTCCTTCATCAAAACAATACCAAAATCCCAATTGTGAAGCATAACTATACACAATGAAATCTTTACATTATACTGAAAGGTAAGATTGAAAGCTTATGTTTTAAAAGTCTTGAGCTTATAAAACATCTCTTCACATTGATCATTCTATATAAAAAGCATACCTCTTTCTTAGTCAAATAGGTCATCTGTGAAGCAATAATGCAAACCCTTTCACAAACTGATGATAATATTTAGCCAACCCTATAAAACTATCAATCTTTGTCACATGGGTCAGTCTACCCTAGTTCTTAACAATCATAATATTTTGTGGGTCTACTACAGCCCCTTTTATAGGCACTACATTCCCCAATAAAGGTACTAAAGACAACAAAAATTACCATTTCGAATACTTAGCATAAAGTTACTTCTGCTTAAGCAACCCCAAAATGGTACGTAAATGAGCTTCATGCTCCTTTTTACTCTTAGAGTAAATAAATATTTCATTAATGAAAATAATAATAAGTAAATCTAAATAAGGTTAGAATACTCTATTTATCAAACCTATAAAAGTGTTTATGGGATTTTTCAAGTCAAAAGACATTACTAAGAACTCATAATGGACATAACGAGTCTCGAAGGTAGTCCTTAGGATGTCTTTTTCCTAATTCTTAAGATAATGATAACCCAATATTAAATAGATCGTTTGAAACCATGTGGAATGATACACCTGGTCAAAAAAGTCATCTATCATAGTAAAAGGATATTTTTTAATAAAGGGTCACCTTGTGCAACTGTAAGTAATTTATGCACATCCTAATACTGCCATAGTTTTTCTAAAAAATAGTCATTAAAGCAACACACGGTGAATAACTACGATGGATTAACCCCTATCCTATTAACTCTTGAAACTAAGAACTTAATTTCCTAAACTATCTCGGTGTTATCCAATAGGGAGGGATGGATATAGGGTAAGTGTTCGGCTCTAAATCTATGAAAAATTTAAACTCATGATCAGGTAGCATTCTATGAAGATCATTACGGAATACTTTTATGATGTCATATAATACTAAAACAAAATCAATAGGAGGGACCAGAAAGCTATCATCTCAATGATGAGTTAGGAATGCTCGATAGCCTTCTTCACTAGATTTTAGGAATGTAGAGAAAAAATAGTTCTCAAAGGAATGGAATTATAAGTACATACCCAATATGACCTTTCTATTTTAGGGATAGCCACAATGATAGTCATATCATAATAATAAGAAATAGAATAGTAGGGAGACAACAAGCTTATCCCTAAAATATTATAACAATCTTCCATGCCTAAAATTACTATGTTTAGCATACTTTAATGCCTCAAAAACATTATGGGTTAAGCCTAGTAACACAAATGAACAAACATAAAACCGCCAATAATTGTAGACAAATACATGGGAAGCATTTCACTATCTAAGTCCCAACCTAAAGAAAAAATCACAAATACATAAGAGAAAGTAGACCTAAGATCAAAGAACACTAAAGCTAACAACAACAACAAGAACATACCCAAAATTGCATATAGATGACACTTTCACCAAACTAAACACAGATTCTACCAGCCTGTATCCAAATTATATTTAACCATAGTTGGATTTGTATTTGCCCTAACAGTAATGTAGCTACTGAGCCCAACTTGTGGATGATCTTTACTATTTCCTCTCTTATCACAACCTATGGTAACTAAAGAACTAGAAGTAGGATTCTGAGTCTACTGACCCCCAGATAAAATATTAGGACAAAACATATAAATGTAACCTAATATTGCATACTCATAACATATATATTCTAAATTACGTTTTTAGATAAAAGTCTGAGTGTATATAATAGTTTGTTAGGAAGGGTTCATAACTAACCCCTAACAGGCTTCCAATTAACACAACCATAGATGAATATATTGGCCTATTACAGTGGCTCTCCAACCATGTCCCATTGAATAGTAACTAATGAAATCACCCAACTTTTTGGCCCTCTTCTCATTTGATTGAATGCCACCATGTTGCCTCACCCCTTCTACCTTCTTAACAAATTCATCTACCTTCTGAAAATTCTTTTTTAATGCATTCATTTGAAGTACAAACACTTGTAGATCTGAGTTCAAACCTTTCACAAAGAACCTAATACTCCTGCCTCAATGGTTATGAACTACAAAGTTTCTCAAGACAAAGAATAAAACTTGGCTTCATAGGCTACCACTAACAAATCACCCTGATCATGCCTCATGAACTCATTTTTCTTCAAACTCTTCAAGGGATACGGAACATATTTTTCTAGAAATAAAGATTAAAACATATACCAAGTAAGTGGAGATAAAATAGTTGTACACTTAACAAAGGATATCCACTATTTCTTGTCCTTTCTTTTTAAGTAAAAAGTCACAAAAAAATCAACACAACATATCTTCACAATGCCCATGATAGTCAATCAAAATCTCATATACATCTTACAACTAATCACCTAAAAGAAATGAAGGTTTCATTTTACTGAACTTACAAAAAAACCATTATAATCATTAGTCATGAAAGGATCCAATACCTGTCGGGATATAACTCCCATTTCTAAACCCTCACCCATCAAGGTGTTAATGGTTACGATACTGCCAGACAGACCACTAAAAAACTCTAAAACCTGTTAGATCAACTCTAAATAAATTTCCACCTATACTACACCACCTGACATAGGAACCACATTCTATGCAAGTAGAACCTCCTCCTTCTCAACTACCATCTCTTCATAATAAATTTTATTTGTAACAGCCTAGTATAGAGAAGGGATTGATTATCAATACCTTACTAATCTTACATCTTCCTGGGTTCTAAGCCTTATAATTACTGACAGCGGCTAAGTGCACACATAAGTGTATGTTGTCTAATGAATAAGTATAGTGTCTTTAAGAAAGCCCAAGTATCGATCTCTCAGGGAAATGCATTCGCCAACTATCCAATTCTAGTTCCATAATTGAGAAAAAGTAAACACAAAGGTTTGAGAATTGTAAACTAAAAACAAACTAAACTAATGAAGAAAATTAATGACTTAGGACAATCAATGGATAGAAGCCCAGGGATAAGGCTTACGAAAAATCATACTACATTATTCAACTTTATTTGTTAAATAGTTTTTCGTTGTTGTTGATTCATAAGGTTAATCACATGATTATTGTTTCCCAACCTCTAATCCTTTACCAAAGTTGAACCTTACAACTACATCATTGAGCGGGGATGTAATAGTCCACTTATGTTTTTTAAGCTATTATGCAACGTGTGAATCAAGTAAGGACACTAAGTACATCCCTGTCCTAGATACTAATTTGAATTCCTTATTTGATAAAGAAACACAAACCATACTTTGCTTATTCCCATATTTTGTCTCTCTATTCCCTCTCCCAACTTTATAAGATTGATAATTGATGTATTCCAAGAATCGCGAACCTTTAAAATAGTTATATTAAGAATGAACAAACAACCAATAAGGATAAGAAAATAAGAAAAAACTTAATTAAATACAAAAGTAGCCATGATCTTGGCCTTAACCATGGATAGGGAGTTTATCCCTCAATGGAAATATTCATCATCTTATTCCTTGGATTGATGATACAAATCATTAAGAAAACTAAATTAAAGAATGATAAAAGCTAAAAAGAGGTTGTGCAGCCTCCAATATCTTCCAAGGATGTCCAAAAGTGATTAAAATTTTTTACAAAGTTGAATTTACAGCAATAGGGTAAGCCTAAGCCATGTTGACCAAGGAATCCATGTGCAGTCCAGGGGTGAAATGGAGCATGCAATGCATGATGTATTTCATAAGAATGGAGCATTTGATGGATGCATATTGCATGTACACACTATTTTGTTTCACTTTAGAGTCTTTAGGTATGTATCACGCTCCAATTTGGTCTCCCACGTGCCCTCCCTCGGCTCAGACATTTCTGGTGTGCAAATTTGTGTCAAATTGCATATTATGCATCTGTGATCCATTCCAAGCCTTTTTGAGTTGTTTCCACTTGATTTAAAGGTTGTATATTCTTCATATATCATCATAATCTATTCATCAAGCATCCTATAGCATTAAACACAACAATTTAGAGTTCAAAACAACACAACATCAAAGACGGAGAGCTAGAAACACGAGCTAAGCATAGGCTTAATTCACTTTAATTTCTAACTTATTGTTTTGATTCTTGTCTTCATCCAATTGACCCTTGACCATAATAAAAAAGTTTTTTCACATATAAATACCTAATAAAAACCTTTGGAACTCATTAAACCCATTATAACCCCATACGATAGACTAGAAAAAACCTAGCTCAAACTAGTCATACTAGTTTTCTCGGTTGATTTCTAAATGATCAATTTGAATCAAAACTTATGTGGAAGCACTATTAAAAATTGTAAGCACATACATGGACAGTTTGATGCATATTTATATCATTATCACCAGATTAAGCGCATGAATCATCCTCAAAGCAAGGGTAAAAAGGATAGAATAGCAACGCTAAAATGCATATATTCACCCAACATCACAACCCTACACAACTAAATCCTTGTTAATCCTTGAAAAATTCTTAACTACAAGCATCATGATCTAAAGAGACTCCACACTTCTAATACATGCAAGAAACTCAAGCTAGTGCTACAATGACTACATCTAATCCAAGTTTACAATACTACGCTAGTTATACACAATTTAAAGCACAAGAATCCTACTCAAAAACATCCTAGCCTCAAGAATCGACTCAATACATGAAAAACTCATGCATATTGCTCAATATAAGACATCATACAAATCACCCACATTCATCAGACATGGGCCCTCTAAACAAGTGAGTTTCCCATTAACACTCACAATAATCCAATTATTATAATAGGTATACAAATCAAGTTATGCTCACTCTCACAAAGAATTCACAAATTACACATAATAAACCATATGATTTCCCTTAGTGTCAGACTCCACTAATATTAGAATGTGAAATTAAGGATCAAATAGGTTTTTTCTATGTTGTAATTTAGCCTAAAGGACGGGTAGAAACTATTTTGCACAAGAATAGAGACTATCTTTCCTAAGTTTTTTAATACACTACATCATACATTTAAAACCAAGTTGCAACAACCAAATTAGACCGTTTTTTTGACTTCCCCATTTTTTGTTTTTGCCCTATCTCTTTTAAGCATTTTTACAAAACCATGGTGGCCATATTGTTTATTCCTTCAAGATTCAATTTTTTTCTTTTTACACAACCATGGGAACACTTATAACACCATATACATCACTCCCAACCACTACACATTAAATATAAAAACTAGTAACTCTTACCTTGGGGCATTAATTTAATCTCTCTCTTCTTTAATTATCAAACTCCTTAATTATTTTTTTATTAAAGCACTTAGGAGCCTTTTTGGATCAAACTAAGGTTCATAAAGAAGGCATTACTTTACTTATGCGACTACCAAAGAAAAGGCTAAAGGCTCAATGGGTATTAACAATGATAATGCATAAAGGGTAGGAAAAATAGAAGGTATAAAACAAGCCTATCAAAGAAATTTCTAAATCATCTACTAACTCACATGCTTTATTTCACTTTAGACACACACCGGGCAAGTTCTAGAAATCATATACAATAAGGAATATACAAAAATCTCACACGCACATGACACATGTTCAACTCAATAGGTTCAGCATAAAATCCCAACCAAACAATATCATGATTTCAAATTTAAGAAAAATACTACAAGAGTCTTAAAAATGAGCCTAAGAATCTCAAAAGTAGCAATTCACTTTTTCCACATGCTTTTACCAAACAAAATACTTGTACCTTGTAACAAAAAATTTCTCCAATAAGTTTTTAAAATTTCAGTCAAAATTTATGAATTTCCCCACTCCATACTTAAAAATCTATTTTATCCCAAATGTGAATTTAAAAGTAAGAGATAGAAGCACTCCCTGAGGCCTGTAGGCCTAGCTAGTAGCATCTTTACCTATTAAAGAGGTCCTTGTACCCCACATTCAGTCTTTGTCATGTTTCAAGCTCAGGTTTATGGTACTTAGACTTCCCATTAACCTCTGACTCAATCAAAAACAATAACTTCGTGAAGAAAAAAATGTAAAATCTGAAAAAGAAAACATACCTTCTTAACTTTGGTTGCCTCCCGAGAAGCGCCTGGTTTAGTGTCATGGCATGACATAATCATGCTTTATCCTCCATCTTGAGGAAATCAATTTTACCCTCATATTTGAATCCATCTTTTTGCCTCGCTCATAGGGTGGTGGTAAAAAATATTAGAGAACCGAGTAATGATGATGCATAGTAAACCACACAGCCTTAAAGTGAAGTGTGTTTTTATGTTGATTATCCAGTGTAAAATAAAAAATATAGGATTCTTTTTCCTCATCTTCACACTCTTACCCTATTTTAAATAATTCCATAGACAAGACATTATCTAAACATAATATAGAAAAGTGTTTTGAGTGAGGACCAATAAATCCCACTTTAAAATTTACACTATCAAAAACACCCTCACTCTTATTCAATTCCTCTATTTCAGTCTCAAAAGAAATATGAGAATCTAGTGGTTGTGATTCTTGTGTTGGTGGTTGTATCTCCTCAACCTATTAAACAACTTTAGTTTTTGAGTACTCAGACATTCTCTAATTATTAGCAATTTTATATGCAACCGATTGGGGCTTCAACTCTGCATCTAGCTACAACCGGTTGTATAATTACTTCATAGCATAACAATGGTTCTTCATGTCTACCAATAATTTTACTTGAGACACTTAAAATAGCTTTATTATAACTTCAAAATTGCTTGTTTGAATCGTGGACTGCGTGTTTACTTATTACTGCTGAAACTGCCATTGGTTGTTCCATGATTGAATTTATGGTTGATTCTGCACAATTTGATTATAGTTTTTTTATATAATTTTTCCTTTCATCATAGCCCACAAAAAATTCTAAATCAAGATTGATAGCACACTTAGATGTAGTATGACCAATTTGACCACAAACCAAATACCAACTAGCAGTCTACTCCATAGATAGAACAGTATCCATATCATATTGTACAGGTCCCATCCCCGCACTTCTATCAAAATCTTAAAAATAAGCCTCATGATGTAGTCCCCTTCAAGAACAACAATAATTATCATTACTAGAAAATCATCCATCCCAGGTTGACATATCAAGTAATGTGATAAAAGAGACATAAAAGAAAATAGAAAAAAAACAAAAACTATGTATTACTCAATATTGAAAAACATAAAATAAGATAGTTTCCTCGTTACATGTCCCCGACAAGCAAAAAATTAGATAGCGCACATGCAATTGTACGTGGTCTTATCAAGTAGTAAAGAGGCTTCAAGAAAGCCCAAGTATCAATCTCTCAGATACTTTCAATTCTAAAAAGAAACGAAACTAATACAGAAAAGTAATGACTTAGGACAATCAATGGATAGAAGCCCAGGGTTAAGGCTTACGAACAGTCATACTACTTTATTGAACTTTATTCGTTATACTTCTTATCGTGGTTGTTGATTTGTAGAGTTAATTGCATGATATGGTTTCCCAACCTCTAATCCTTTACCTAAGTTGAACCTTACAACTACAACATTGAGCAGGGATGTAATAGTCCACTTAAGTTCTTTAAGCTATCATCCGATGTGTGATTCAAGTAAGAAATCTAAGTACATCCCTGTCCTAGATACTAATATAAATTCCTTATTTCATAAAGAAATAAAAACTAACATTGCTTATTCCCATGTTCTATTACTCTATTCCCTCTCCGGAGTTCATAAGGTTGACAATTGATTTATTCTAAGGGTCATGAATCCTTAAAATAGTTATAAAAAGAATAAAAAAACAACCACTAATGACAAGAAAATCAAACAAACTTAATTCAAAACAAAATTAGTGATGATCCTTGCCTTAACCTCGGATTGGGCATTCATCCCTCAATGGAAATATTCATTATCCAATCCCTTGGATTGATGATACAAACCATAAAGAAAACAAAATGAAAGAGTGGTAAAACCTAAAAAGAAGTTGTGATAGACTCTAATATCTTTCAAAGATGTCCAAAAGTGATTAAAAACGTTTACAAAGTTGTATTTATAGCAATAGGGTAATCCCAATATGTGTTGGACAAGTAATCAACGTGCAGTTCAAGGGTGAAATTGAGCTTGCGATGCACGCTGAATACCATAGGAATGGAGCATCTGACGTACACATTTAGAACATACAAATTATTTTGGGTCCCTTCAGAGTATTTTGGATTTTAGTACGCTCCAAGATATTTTCCCACTCGCCCTCACTCTCCCCAGACATTTCAGGTGTCTAAATTTTTGTATAGTTGTGTATTGTGGTTCCATGATCTATTCCAAGCATTTTTGAGTTGTTTTCATTCGATTTGAAGCATGTATATCCTTCATATATCATCATAATCCATTCATACATCATCCTATATCATTAAACACAACAATTAAGAGCTTAAAACAACACAACATCCAAGACAAAGAACTAGAAACACGAGCTAAGAATAGGCTTCATTCACTTTGATTTCTAACTTATTATTTTATAATCTTGTCTTGATTAAATGGACCCTTCAAAATTACCATCATGTTGTTCCAATATAAATACACAATAACAACCTTTTTAACTCATTAAACACCTTAGAACCTAATACAATAGACTACATAAACACCTAGCTTAAGCTAGTCACACTAGTTTTCTCGGTTGACTTCTAAATATTAATTTGAATCAAAACTTGTGTGGAAAGAATATTAAATATTTTAAACACATACATGTAGAATTACATACACATTTATATCAGTATCACCACATTAAGAACATGAATCATTCCCAAAACCAGGCTAAAAAGGCCAGAATAACAATACCAAAATGAATAAATTCACCCAACATGAGGCACTAACCCTCATCCACCCCTCTTTTCCTAACTTTACTATGAGCTCCACCCTAAAATACAGTCTAATCGACCAATTTTTTTTGTTTTTGTTGGTTGTAACGTACCTTTGTGGATACTTCTGCTGTGAAGGTTTCTTCCTGTCAAAGTTATCTCTTCTATGAGCTTTGGTGAAAATATCAACAACCTAGTCCTCTATTGTACAAAATTACAGGACAATAAACCTCTTTTCAAAATTCTCTTAGGAAATAACGTCAAATATTATTATGATTTGTCCTGTTATGTTGGATAAGATTCTTTGCCATACGAAGTGCATTAGTGTTGTCAAAGAATAATGGAACTCTCTGTAACCAATCTAAAGTCCTCAAGCAATTTATTGATCCATAGAAGTTTAGAAAAACATAAAGAATAAGCTACATAATCAATTTCAGTAGTATAAAGGGCAATCGAGTTGTATTTTTTTGTCCACCATAAAATTAAAAAGGACCCAAGAAAGTGAATCATTCTAAATATGCATTTCTTATCAACAAGACATCTAAAATAATCAACATTAGCATATATAATTAGATTAAAGGTATTAGATGGATAGAAAAGAACCAGATTTGTTAATCTCTTTAATTATCTAAAAATTTGTCTGGCTATCTTATTGTAAGACTCTTTTATTCATACTCAGAATATTGCACATATGCTAACAATGAACATAATGTTTAGCCTACTGTTAGTTAGATATAATAGAGAACTTATAATACCTTTATACATGGTCTTATTTATAGAAGGACCAACTTTATTATTGCCTTATTTGGTGGAAGTGCCAAGTGGTTTGTTTATTGGATTAAATTCCCCTATATTGTATTTCTCAAAAACTCATGTATCTATTTTTATTGATTGATCAAAACTCCATCGAATGTTTGATTCACATATCTCCCAAGAAAGATCATAATTTTACCTATCATACTCATTTTAAATTCACTCTCCATGAGCTTGCAAAGTCTTCAAACATAGAATTTAGAGTTCATCCAAAAGTTATATCATCCACAGATACTTTCATAATAAGTAGACAATTTCATCTAGATCTCAAGAAGTAAGTTTTCTCTATCTTCCCCCTATTTAAACTATTCTTTGGGCGGAATTTATATGTTCTTTTAAACCATTATATTGGTGCTTGTTTTAAACTATGAGATATTTTTCAACCTTGAACACATAATCTATAACCTTATTACTTTCAAACCATTAAGGATGCTTCACATATACTTCTTCCTTTATGTATCCATTCATGAATGCACTTTTTACATCAACTTGAAATTGTTTAAACTCAATGTAGAATGCAAAAAAAAAATAAGAATTTGAATAGCTTCCATACTAGAAATTGAAGAAAATGTTTCATCATAATCTACACATTATTTTTTTTATAGCACTGCACCAAAAGAAAAGATTTGTTCCTTACTAGGTTTCAAAACTCATTGAATTTATTTTCGTATACCCTCCTAGTTCCTATAATAGTTCTATTAGAGGGATTAGGGACCAGTTGCCATAGCTTATTTCTTTGAAACGGATGAAACTCCTCTTGTATTGAACTTTCAATTCATTATTATGAAAGGATTCTTCAATTTTTTTTGGCTTAAGTTAGGGAAAAAATACAAGGAAATAACCTAGTTTCTTATCGTAGATTGAGTGTGCATTACTTAATCAAAAGGAGAAAACAGATTGTTCAGAAGGTAAAATTTTCAAATGCCTCAAATTGGATAATTGTAATTCATCTTTTTGCTGCCTAGTTCTTCTACACCTTTTTTAATAGTACACTGAGGATCACATATATTGTATTAAGAGGTATAAAGTTCTTGAATACCTAGAACTTGAGTTGATGAAGAAATTTTTTTACTAGATTTAATTTTACCTTGTTTACCTGTAGATGACTTTCTTTTATTGAATTTGTCAACTAAATAGATTTATTGAGCCTTTGTAGGAGTTCTTTTATATCTTCTTCATGTATTGAGTTCCCTTCTGAATAAGCACATTAATCTCATCAAGAATCACATAAACAATTTATTTACTTGAGATTTTGTCAGCTTCTTTTTGTGATGAGTACCTAAGAAATACTCCCTCATCACTTCCATGATCAAATTTTCCCTAGTTGTTCTTACAATTATTTACAACAAAGCACTTCTATTTGAACACCCTAACATGAGATAGCTTAGGTTTTCTTCAAAACATCAGTTTTTAGTGAGTTTTGTTGTGCAAGGACCTGATCAACCACTTGTTTGTCACATAGAATGTAGTGTTTACTGCTTCACCCAAATCATTTGGATATACAATTAGCAATAAACTTTTTTCTTAAAATATCTTAAAGAGTTCTATTTTTCCTTTACACAACCCATTTTTACTTAGTAGTTAAAGGAACTAAGAAATTATGGTTAATACCATTTTTAGCACAGAACTCATACAAGTAGGAATTTTCAAATTTAGTCCCATGATATAATAAGATGCTTACGATTTTATTTCACATCATGACTTGAAATTTTTTAGAAAAAATAATGAACATCTAAAATGTTTCATCCGTACTTCATAAGAATATGGTACAAGTGTACCTTGAATAGGCATCAACAATATCAAATATGAATTTCTTTCCTCCACAAATTAGATTTGTCATAGGTCCACAAAGATCCATGTGAAAGAGGAGTGTCCTACTATAACTAACCACTTTATTTATCTTGAATGAGGAATATACCTACTTTTCTTTAACATATGCATAACACACCTTACATTCCACAAACAACTGGTTGGGCAGTCTGTACATCAGATCCTTTGACATTAGCTTATTAATAAGTAAATAAATCACATTACCCAACCATTTATTCAATAACTCATCATAACTTCCAACAATACTTAGGCATTTTAAATTCTCACCATAAATAGAATCATGATCTACCATTTACATATTCTTGAATCTATTGGCAACAAAAATTACTTCACTAGTCTTAGCATTTGTGACAATGCATGAATCAAATAGGAACCTCACATTATTTCCCTTTTCACATATTTGGGATACACTCAATAGATTATACTTTAATCCATTCACTTAATACATGCTTTCAACAACATGAACAAGATATTTACTAATCTGAAAATACAAAAAAATGCGCTTTCTTCTATTTCTATCCCCAAATGACACACTACCTTCTTGAAATGCTTTAAGTGAGGGAAAACCTTTGTTCTACTAGTAATATGTCTTAAGAACCACTATTCATAAACCATTTTTAATTTTGTAACTAAATCCTCTCCCTTTAACCTTAATACATAGTCATTTGTTGAATTTGGGAACCCACATGTGTTTGGGTCCCTTTAAGTGAGTAAAAGATGGATAAAATTTATTCTTTCCTATGTAGAAAATATTTGTTTCTCTCTTTGGTATAAAATTCCTTGATGGTTTAAGAAAAAAATATCTTATTTTTTCTCTTTGATTTGAGAAAGGAGTGACATTTTTCTTTGTACTGGCCATTTTTCCCACTATAAGTACTTAACCACACATCTAAAATAGATCCATATTTACTATGAGAATTGTCTAAAGTAGTTTTCTTTTTCAAATCCAAGACATTCTTTAATATTTCACCTCAAAACTTAGTAAAAGTCTCAAATATAGCTGTCCAACAAAGTGATTCTTTTAGTTTATTCTTAGTGTTATTCAAATTCTTTTCTAGCTACGTATTTCATTTAAGCATGGAAGAGAGGTCTAGACTAACCTTTTTTAGCTTTTCTTCAAGACTTATGAATGGCTTAATTGCCTCCACCTTCTTAGTTAAACTTTTAAGTTTTTCACTACATATTTTTTTTGATATTTAATTCTAGTAAATTTTACTTCATGCTCTAAATTCTTTGACAATAAGGATACCTTCTCTATTTTAATTCCATTTAGTATATTAGCTAGACACTCCTTAAGAATGGCATGATTTTGAAAGGTATCAATTAAGACAGTAGCTAATGATATTAACTCTTTCTTGGAGTGCTTTCTCATGTTTTCTTGAACATCAAAGAAGGTTAACTCATCATCTATTTCATCTTAAAATTTGGCCATTAATGTTAGCAAGGATTTATATTTTTTTTGAATCAACTTCAATCTTGAACATTGATGTGTTATCACCCTTCACTTCTTTATTCAAATTTCTTGAGGAGTCTCTTTAAACTGCTAGATCTTGCTTATTAATCTTACCAGTGTCTTTTCTTTTCTTAACTCTATTAGACTTGGTTCCATTTTTGTTTTCTTTCTATGTTTTTCTTGGTGAAATCCTTATAGTCCACCTTTTGAAGAGGAAAATCTTTGATATAATTTTAAGGTTTTAAACATTTTTCGAATGCATATATACTCCTCTAAACCTTTTACTTGAGTTTCCTATATTCTGAAAACCTCCGAATTAGATAGGTCATGTCATATTCATCTTTACTTTAATCCTTTGCTATACTTCATTACCTAACTCCTTTCTTTCCTGGTTTTAATTTTTTCATAATCTTTCTAATATTAAGATCATATGACTTTTTTAAATTTCCAATAAGGTCATCCATCATCAAAGTGTATATATATTTTGGCTTCGAGATGCCAATCATTTTACTTACCCATGAGGGATGTAAGATACTTAATATCTTCCTAACTAGCTTATACATTTGATTTTTTCTCAAAGAAACATAATTTCAATGATAATAGATGTGAAATGAATATGCATGTCTAGAATGGATTCTCCTTTTCTCATCATAAATAACTGGTACAAAGTAGTAAGCATATAAATCTTTGATTGGTTCACTTGACTTGTTTTCTAATAAGAGTTCTACTAAGCTTCCCATATTCTATAGAAGATTTTCAAGCAGGGAAATGATTGTATACATCAGTTCCTATTCCACATACAAGGATCTTCTTAGCTTTGTAATTATTTTTAATATTTATTTTGTCCCCTTCATTATAGTCTTTCTTGCCTTTCGGAATAGATAGAGCTATTTAACCTTCCCTAAAAACATCCATGGGCACATGAGGACTACTAAAAATCGCATGCCACAACTCATTACCCTCTACCATGATCAAATCATGCATTCTAGTCTTCCGCAAACTGTAGAATTCCCGTTAAACATTAGGAGTTGAGTAGTTGAATATCCTTCCTTCAGACTGAGTGGAGCTGCCATGATGAACATGTTAATTCCTTGTTGTTACCCGTATAGGAACAACCACTGTATTACCAATTGAAAATTTGTAGGAGTCCACCACTATAGCCAAGATCGGATTTGGTACCAAGTCCCTTTATAATATTACTAAGGAATAGTAGCAACACTAAAAAAATTATAGGAAAGTATAGGAAAAGAAATGTTTACATCAAAACCTCCTTGCCCAAGTGAATAAAACCATGACCTACCCCAGTAAATTTAACCAATATCATCACAAATATCAAAGAAAACAAATTGATTTCAACCCTTATGTATTAATTCTTAAACTAGTAATAACTCTATTTCTACACACACTCATTCAACCAAGAAATAATAACATATTTCAATATGAGAAAAATGTTTCTAAGCTGTTGAATTTCTGTAGTATTAGACGAGTATTTGCTTGAAAAGATTTTCTTTTTTATTTTTTCATAAACTTGATTTTCTCTCTTGGTGGATGATGAATGATGAATGTATGTGAAGAGAATTGGTAAAGAATCTTCATCATTAGTAGATTATAAAAATGACAACTAAATATTCAATCCACTAATATGATGGCATTATCCATGAACAGACAACAAGCAGAAAAAACTAATATTTAAAACTGCCAAACTTCACATTAGGAGACCTATCGTTGTAACTGGTCCTTTCACTAGGTTAGGAATAATAGAAACATGAATAATAATTAGACATACAAGGGTAAAGTTTGATGGTTATGATTGTCAATCATCAAAACATAGACATAATGGATGAAGTTCGAGTGGTGAAATTGACAATAATCAAAACATAGACATAACAAGCATAATAAAGGCAAGGGTAGAACCCAACATGATACTCTAACTAAACAAGTGTTCACTATATAGGGAACAATAATGAAGGACAAAGAAAGACAAATTTAGATTACCAAATACAAATTGGAATCAAGCACTAGTGGGAAAGAAGAATAGAAGTGAAAGTTTTTACTGAAATCCTATAGCCTCTAAAAGAAAAGTATAGGCACCGCCATACTGTTATGCAAGACTCTAATTGAGCCATTCTTGTATGATAAGATTGAAAAACTTTGTCCTCTAATACCATCACCACCGTGACCAAAATGATCGTGAGTGGCACCTACCTTAACTTCATATTAGGATAACCAATCAATCCAACATTAGCCAAATAATTTAGAACCTACACTTACTATTACTAAACAAAGACACGACTTATAATCTTATTACATTTCAACCATAATGTTCAATCTAACATATCAAACAATCCATACCAGAGAATAAAATTTCTAAAGTATCTTTTATTAATACTTCCTTAGAACTCGAAAGTCACTATGTAGAAACTTTTAATTCAATAGAAGGTATCAACATTACCCATAAATTCCAAAACTAATAGAAAGTAATTTTCCAAAAACAAAAGACATGAACAACAGAAGATACAATAATTCCCCGGATATGTTGCTCACCCTTGTATCAAAGCTGCAAATCCCAAACTAGTGCTAAAGTCTTACCTAAAATTCTAGAACACACTATGAACTCAAATAAAAAAAGTACATGTAGTATTAGTAAAAACCTATATATTGTTAGGCTTAATCAACTGGCTTAACTCAAAAACATATAAATAGATAAGTTGAATGTAATATGAAGCAATCAAGGTACACCTCATAATAAAATAACAATTAAATTCATGTTCATAAACACCTCAATTTAACAATCCAATAACTATTCCATTATATCAATACCTTTACAAGTTATTCATATCCATTGGTAATTTTGCTAACAATATTAAAAGAATGACCATATATGAAATGCAAACAATAACTGTAAGTATAAAATTATATACATAGATATAAAGGTTGGAAGGATAAAACACCTTGGGTTATGGTCATTGCAAAATTCTCAAGTCTTGAGCTTTTAGATAATTATACAACTCAGCTTACTAGTGGTATAGTGTGGGTACGGTTCAGAAGACCCAACTTATAAGTTGTACAGTGTTTGGTTATTGGATTTCTGTTGTTCTTATAGGTTGGTGGTACTGAGTCGTATCTTCATCATATGAGAAGTATAGTTCCCAACCATATGTTCTCTAATGACGAGCCTAGATGTCCTGCTTAGGGTATGGTTTAAAGGATACAAGTCATGTGGTGATAGTATGAGTTAGGCTAGGAAAAACATATGCTTGACACAATGTGGTATCTAACTTTTTGATAAAGTTACAAGTTAAGGGTACTACTAGTATTATATGGATATGAGTTGAGGGGTCCAACCGTACCCTCTTGTATTTCTTTACAGCATTAAAGTTGAGGGTATTTTGGATATTTCCCACTCACATCCCTTAATACCCCAAGTATTATAACACTATTTGGTCTTTTATTCTACAGTTTAGAAAACCAAAACACTCGCTAACCACCCTCTTAAAACCTCTCAAGAAGATTGGACTAGGGTTTCATCAAGGTGGTCATCTAGAGGCTTAAGGATCAAAATATCTTCATGAATCTTTGTGAATAAGCTGTGTTACTCTTCCCTCACTATTTTTTTTAACCAAAATCATGTTTTTACTTAATAATTTTAGGATACTATTGTGGATTTGTTTGGAGTTTTGAAAGAGATATTGGGGATTTTTGTTGTTCATGGTTCAGTAATTTTTTTTTATTTTCCTATGATTTTTTATGTTATAATTATGGTTTGAACATGTAGTTATATAGGAATGATCAATTGATACTTGGTTTTTGCTTTGGAAAGTATATGTCCTCAACATGTTTGTGAAAATGCCAATGAGAATAATTTTTTCACATAGTTGACTTTTTTTGAAATCATTGCATTGAAAAACAAGATAATGGAAGTTAAATTGGTTTGGTTGGTTTTAAAAGGAATGGGAAGGCCTTGGTAGCCTAGGATTTTGTTTAATTGGAAACTTTATGGGGTATATGGGTTCCCCTAAGTTTTGGCTAATGACATTGCTTGTAAGATTTAGTTGATATGATAATACTACTTGATAATGCCTTTATATTTGACTCCTAGAATTGGTGGTTTGGTTATGTGCTAAATAGTTTTAACTGGGAAATAATGGCGGGTTGTGTTAGCTAATTGTGGAAGTGTGAGTTGGATGGATGGACACTAGAAACTTATATTTTCCAACATGAGGTTTGGTCATGGTGACCACATGATTGTGGGGTGCACAAAAATCCCCCATGTTATACTTGTATATATGTATCATTGTGAGCAAAGGGTATACAATAATTCCCAACCCCTATGAAATCTTTGATTCATGTGGCTACACGTATTAAGGCCCATTCAAGGGGTGACACCGACCTATATAACCTGTGTGTAGATTATGATAGTAAAGTTACACAAACTTGGTTAAGGTTTAAATACATGATAAACCTATTTCTTTTACATGCATGGTATATATATATATCGGTTTGTGATTTCATTTGGTTATTTACTTTTATTTTGAATAATACCATTATTTTATCCTTATTCCGGAGTACATGATAGCATTTATTCTACTAATAATCTTTGGGCTTTGTATCCCCACGCGATGCAGGAAAGCAATACTACTCCTACTTACTAACTTGGATTTAGTGACAACGTAGAGTTGGATTAAAATGGTTAGCTTCCATACTCTAAAAAATTCCATTTTATGCTATAGACTTCGTTACATTGTTTTTGTTTCTCTGACTTTGATTTTGGCTATGGTTGGGAGCATGTTCAGATCGGATGTTCTTTATTTTCAATTAAAAGGACATGTGGGACTACTTTGGACATGTACGGTGTTTGTATTATTGCTAGTCTTGGTATTAGTATTGACATTAGGGTTAATACTAGTTTTTAAATTGACTGAAGTTATTGGATTGTGGTTATACACATTATTTAATGTCCTTGATTTATTATTGTTCTACCTTGTTATATACTTGGAATTAATCATATATAGGTCACAGGGCAGTTATGATTGGGTGTTAGGGGTGGTCTTCGGTCACAATCAGACTTGAGGTACCATTCATTACTAGGCCCTAGTTTGGGTCATGCAAAATTGGTATTAGAGCCTTAAGTTCAAGTTTAATTTGGAGTCCACAAATCCATGTCAAGTAGAGTCTCTTTTAAGGGTGTGTAGTGTACCACATGCAAAAGGGAGAGTCAATAAGGCATTTAAGAATGTTTCGCTTTCTTGTGTTCTTTTCTCGAGGTGTAGAGTATAAGATCTTGAATTCTTCTCTCATTCCAATTTTTTTACTTTTTAGATCATCCCTCCTCGGTGATTTGATGCTCACAGAAACTCCTCTGTCCCACCCAAGGACAATGTTGATGGAACTTGTACTACTTATGTGGTCTATACCTAGTATAGGGTTCTAACTCCTTATTATCCCATATGCGTACCAATTATCTCTAGTCCTTCTCGAGCATATCATGCTAAAGTGATAAATGTGAGTTTCATTAGTCAATTTATATGTTTGCACAATTTATAGCATATCAATCTAAGTGTGTTGTTACTACTCTATCTTAGGAGTCCATAAAGGCTAGCCTTTTCATGAGGTTGAATCCTCCGAGCTTTACTGGTGTTAAAGTTGAGCAGGATCCTCAAGGTTTTCTTTATGAGATGGGAAAAATTTATCATGTTATGCATGCCACTAATATGGAGGGCATAGAGTTTGCTTCCTACCAGTGCAAAGATGTGGTAGACCAATGGTAGGAAGAATAGGATCTGACAAAGGATGACTATTTTGAGCATCTCCTTGGGAGGATTTTTCTAGTGCTTTTCTGGTCTATTTCTTTCCTCAGGAGTTGAGGGAGGAAAAAATGAAAGAGTTTGTTTATTCAAAGCTAGGTAAGATGTGAGTCAAGGAATATGCCGTGAAGTTTCATCGGTTATCACAATATGCTTTGAAGTTTGTTTCTAGCATAAGAGCTAGGATAAGGAAGTTCACTTTCAGGTTGTTTAGTAACTTAGGTTTTTAGAGTAAGGATGCCTTGTTAAAAATAGACATTGGTATCTCCATGTTGGTGGTATAAATGTAGCAGGCTGAGAAAAAAAAAGAAAAAGAAGGTTGAATAGGGGACAAATAGGGCAGGAATAATATATTTTTTAAGCAGGGTGGTGGCCAAAAGTAGAGTGGCAGAATGGTGGTAAGTGGTGCAAGAAAAACTAGTAATGGTATAGGTCTTACTCGATAGCTAGTTCTCTCTACAAAATGCCATTGAGAGATAACTGTATCTAAGGTGGCGACAACTTTAAGGAATAGGGTACGCAATCTCAGGATAGTGGGGATCAGTATGCTCTATTATATGCTTCTTGCAAATATTATAGTTGATTGCATCGGGTTCTCTGTGGTAGGGGGAGGGACAAGTGCTTTAACTGTTGTTAGCCAAGACATATACTTAGAAATTGTCCTGTTGGTAAAGTTGCCTCCTAAAAAATAAGGTTCCAGTTGTCTCTTCATTAGCTTCGCCACCAAAGGGTGTACTATCTAGCTCCGACAATGGTCAAAATCTTCTCTATGCTCTCTCAACCTGATAGGATTCTGAGGCACCGCTAGAGATCATGATTGGTATGTGAAATTTCCAATGATGTATATTGTTTGCTTATACTGGGGTCCACTCTCTCTTATGCGACTCTATTTGTGGTTGTGCATTTTGGTTTTAGTCCCGAGTATATTTTTAACCCTTTTTCTATATCTACCTCGATTGGTGACTCTATGATTGCTAGAAGAGTCTATAGGGGGGTGTGGTATATTTTGGTTGTAAAGAAACTTTGGTGGACCTATTTGAATTAGATATGGTGGTCTTTGATGTAATATTGGGAAGGAAAAAGGCTCAAATATGTCACTGAACTATCAGAAATGACTCATTTATGCCATCCGTTAAAAGTTGGGCTCATTCATTTTATCGCTGTTGCAAAACCTGCTCATCCATGCCATTACTTTTTAAAAGATGGTTTTTAAAAACAGCCTTGCCACGTGGCAGCTTATTAGAGGGCCACATCATTTTTTAGTTTTTTTAATTTTTTTTTAAATTTTTAAAAAAAATTATTTATCCATTAAAAAGAATCCACGTAACTTTTTGATCTATTAAAAATTATTTTAATCTATGCTTTTAAAATTTGGTTAATTTTTCATAAATATATTCTTAAAACATTCTCGTTCGATTCATTTTTTAGTCATTTTTGACATATTAAGATTGTTTTCATATTTTACCTTTAATATTAATTATTTTTTTCTTTAAATTAATTTCAAAACCAACAGTAAACATCATTTAATAAATATATTATAATAAGCAACTATTTTAATTGACAGGCGAGTAACTAAAAGGGAATGGAGAGAGTATACACTCCACGCTTTTTATCACTTTATTTATTTATTTTTAAAGATTTATGTTAAGTAAAGATTTTATCATTTTTCAGTTGAAACTAAAGGGATATATAAATATAAAATATTATTATTATATTATTAATAGTTTGCTACTCATTTAGCCAACTCTACATATACTATATATGTCGGCATGTTATCGCCTTCCTATTTTTGCAATGATAAATGATGATGCATAAAGTGTTACGCAAAAATGTTGAATGTTGATCAGGGGCGGCTAAACCCATTAGGAGCAAAGGCGGCCGCGTAAGACCCCAATATTTGAGGGGCCTATTTTTGTTTAGTAATAATAAATTACAAATTTTAAGAAATATATATTAAATACTATTTATAGAAAAAAGAAAAATTTTATATAAAAAAATCAAATACAAGGCCTCCGTTTGATTTTTGCCTTAGGCCATAAATTTGCTTGAGCCGCCCCTGATGCTGATGATGTCATTCTATGCTTAGTAAAAAAATAAAAAGTTACTTACATTCAACTGACAAAATATTTCATGTATGCTAAGACATACTATATGCTTAATTATAATAGCCCTTGGTTATAAATTTTAGTAGTAGATTTAAAAAAAAAATTCTTTAAATATTTGTTTGATCATGAAAAATTAATCAACTTTTAAAAGCATAGATCAAATTAATTTTTAATGGATAAAAAAATTGGGTGGATTCTTTTAAATGGATCAAAAAAAATAATTTTTTTTTAAAAAATAAAATAATAAATGACGTGGCCCTCTAATAAGCTACCACGTGGCAAGGCTATTTTTAAAAACTGACTTTTAAAAAATAATGGCATTAATAAGCCAGTTTTGTACGGCGATGGCATGAATGAGCCCAACTTTTAACGGATGGTATAAATGAGTCATTTCTGATAGTTCAGTGGCATATTTGAGCCTTAAGACTTCTATACATACTTGGTCTTAACATTTTGAGTTTTTGGCTATGTCTTTTGAGTTGAAAATGTTTTGTCGATATTCATGGATTTGATGAATAGGATTTTCAATTAGTTTCTTGATTTATTCATTATTGTGTTAAAAGATGATATTTTGGTGTACTATAAGAGTGAGGTGGATCGTGTCGATCACCTTCCTATAGTGTTGAAGACCTAGAGAGAACACCATTTGCATGCCATGTATTTTAAATATGAATTCTGGTTGAAAGTTTCCATTTTTTTAGGTCAAGTTATTTCTAGTGAAGGGATCATGGTAGATCCATAGAAGGTTGAAGTTGTTAAGAAGTTGCCTAGACCTATGACTCCAATCAATATTCAAAGCTTTTTAGGTTTAGCAGGTTACTACAAGAGGTGCATATAATGTTTTTCTTCTATTGTTGCTGCATTGACTAAGCTGACTCTGAAGAAGGTGTGGTTCTTGTGGTCTGATGCTTGTGAGTGTAGTTTCAAGAAGCTGAAGGATGAGCTAACGTTGGCTTTTATTTTGAATTTTCCTGAACGCACTGATAAGTTTATGGCTTATTGTGATGCATCCCGTATGGTGCTTGGTTGCGTTTTGATGCACCAGGGCAGGGCGATAGCGTATGCCTCTAGGCATTTAAAGGTTCATGATAGGAATTCATGGATTCATTCTTTTTATTTGTTAGTAATGGTGTTCGCATTGAAGATCTTCCATCACTATTTGGATGCAGTGCATGTGGACATGTTTTCAGATCATAAGAGCATACAATATGTGTTTACTCAGAAAGATCTTAGCTCAGACAAAGATGATGGCTTGGGATGCTCAAGGATTATCACATGTGTCTTCACTACCATCAAAGGAAAGATAATGTGGTTGCTTATGCTCTTAGCAGGTTATCCGTGGGGAATCTAGGTCATTTGGACAAGGATAAACGGTATTTAGTGAAAGCCATTCACTATTTGACTAACCTTGGTATTTGTCTCTTGGACTTCGAGGATAGTGATGTATTTGTACTGGAGGTGGTGCAATTATCTCTTCGTGCTGAAATCAAGAAAAAGCAGATGTTAGATCTTGTCCTAATAAGGATCAAGGGTGATGTAGGTAGGAAGAAGGTAATGGGCTTAGCGATTAGTGGTGATGGTACCTTGCATTTCCAATGGAGGTTGTGTGTTCCTGATTGATGTGGTTTGCAAGAAGAGGATCTTGGCTGAGGTGTATGAGTCATGTTATGTTTTATATCTTGGTTCTATGAAGATGCATCATAACCTTAAGAAAATTTATTGGTTGAACAATATGAAGTGGGTTGTGGCTAGTTTTGTGGCTTTGGGCTTGGTGTGTCAACATGTAAAAGTTGAGAACATAATAACCAGAGGATTGTATCTAGAAATTGAGTTGCTATGTATAAGTGGGAAGTTATCAATTTGGATTTCGTTACCGGTCTTTCTCAATCTCAGAATCAGTTTGTTTGGTTTAGGTTATCGTAGGATGAAAAAGTCTGCTCATCTCTTTCTAAAGATGAATAATTTCTCAGTTGAGGATTATGCGAGGTTGTATCTCCATGTAATTGTGAACTTTCATGGGGTAGTTGTTTCTACAATCTTAGATTGTGGTATACATTTTTCATCTCACTTTTGGTGGTTATTTTAGAAAGGTTTGGGGACAAAGATGAATCTTTGTACTGCTTTTCAGTCGTAATTGGATGGGAAAGCGAAGAGAACTATTCAAACGTTAGAGGATATGCTGCGTGCTTATGTGATTGACTATGGTGGTAGTTGGGTGGAGCATTTGACTCTTATAGAGTTTACCTACAACAATAGATACCACTCTAGCATTGGGATGGCTCCGTTTAAGCTATCTATGTTAGGAAGTGTAGGTTTCCTATTTGGTGGTTTGAGGTTGGTGATGCACAAATTTTTTCCCCTTATTTGGTTCACCAAGCTATGTAGAAGGTAAATTTGATTTGAGATATACTTAAGTCTTCCTAAAGTCGCCAAAAGTCCTATGCGTATATGAGGTGTAGGGAGTTTGAGTTTAAGGTTGGGTATAGGTTTTTTTTTAAGGTGTCTCCCATGAATGGAGTGATGTAGTCTGGGAAGAAGGGAAAGCTCAGTCCCTAGTATGTTGGACCATACTTTGTTTGAGAAGGGTTGGTAATATTGCGTATGAATTAAATTAGCTTTCTAGTTTGAGCTAAATTCTTTTGGTGTTCCATGTTTCTATGTTGAGGACATGTATGGGTGATCCGTGAAATGTTGTAGCTATCAAAGGTATTGGCTTTATACAAAGTCAATGTGACTAAAGCACCAATATATACAATATGGGTGACTCGAACCTCCAATTCATATATTCGTTTAGGGGACTCAAACCTACTGTTCATATACAAACCCACGCCGGCTATCGCAGTTTCCAATGTTAGTCCTTCAGACTCCGCTTTCACGGCCTGGTTACACATCCTTCTTTAAAGACCAATTACAAAATTTATTACACATACATAACCAGTAATCCAATTACTTACAAAAGGTATCTTGTTAGTATTGTCATAATAACCCAACTTCCAAGCGTACAACATTCCTTAACCATTATTAACCAACATAGCACTCAAACCTATTGTCTAAATAAAGACATGAATTCAATTTAAAATTTAGGGACTCGTACCTATTGTGTATTTGAAATGAATTTATGGACAACAAAGCCTTCATAAAGAAATTTACCAACCATTTTCATTCTTAGGACAACACCATAGTTCAAAAAATAATTCAACATGTGACAAGACCATTCTCATTGAAATTTTCACAAACAGGTTGAGGGCATACCATTATAAAAGACAAAAACCATCAAATTTAGGGTTAAACGTGACCCCTCAGTTAAACTACAATTTCCATGAACCCACATGTTCAAAACCCTTTTTTAAAACATAGATAATTAAATATTAAATCATGAGAAAGCAATACCGAACAATATTCATTCAAATCCTCAACCTTGGTTTTAAAAACAACCATTAATGACCTGTGAACAATGTTTTTAAAATATGATTTTTAGTGAACAAACAATGAAGGAAGAGTCACATGCATGAGTTACGAAGAATCACCAAGAGAATTTGATCGTTAAGCTCTTAGATGACCACTTTGAAAAAACCCTATCCAATCTTTCTTGAGAGATTTTCGAAGAGAGTTAGAGAGAGTTTAATCTTGTAAACGGTACAATGAATGACCAAAAAGTGTTATAAGATGTAGGCTATTATGGGATTGAGTTAAGAAATATCCAAAGTACCCCTAACTTAATGCTATAACATTGCACAATTGGTTATAAGTCAAGTCATTGACTCATCACTACAACTTAAGACTCGTACCATTGAGCCATCACCAAGACAAAGAATTGTACACCATACACTGTACAAATTATGACTTTCTTGTCCTACTCTTTGCTAGACCATATGACTCACATGGTATAGTCATGAACAACAAAGAATACCAAGGGCTTGGACGTTGCCTAATAAAAAAATTGATGCTAACCACTCGTCACATAATAAAACTACTTGTGAGGAGTCTCCTATATACAAGATAGAACTTGGATAATAACACACTAGTTTTCTTATAACTTCAGTCGCTAGACCCATTAAAACACCATATGACTCGTATGGTGAGTCCTAAGAAGGGCAGAGTGGCTAAAGCTCAGGAAATTTACAAAATCCAAATTCTGGGGTGTTTTAGTATCCCTCAATTAGGATCATTTGTTCTCGAATAATGGGACAAGACATTGACTTGCACGATTTAAACCCCAAACATCTCTACTCATAACTTTGACTAAGTTAGAAAACAAAGATGCCTAGAAGATGAATCATTCCTTTAACAAAGTCAGAAAATAGATATACTAAGAATATCACATACCTCAAGCACGATTTTCCAGAGTGGGGAATAGTAATGGATACTAAGACTTCATATCCTCTTCGACTTCCTAAGTAGATTACTCAGACTTTTGGTTTAGCCATAAAACCTTAACCGAAGCCACTCCTCTCATCAATAACAAACAAACTTGCCAATCCAATAAACTCACTGGAACCTCCTCAAAGGAAAAGGAATCTTAAATATCAATGTTATCCAACGGGAACAACCAACGAAGGATCACCCACACATTTCTATAGCATTGACACATGGAATATCGGATGAATGAAACTCATACTAGAAGGCAAATCAAACTCATATTCAACATTACCAATCCTTCTCAAAACTAAATACAGGCCAACATAAGATATACTAAGCTTCCTCTTTGTCCAAAACCGTATTACACCCTTCGTGAGAGATACCTTAAAGAACACCAAATCTCCAAGCTCAAACTCTGTGACCCTTCATCTTACGTCAGCATAGGACTTTAGGGGACTTTAGGAGGTCTTGACCCTATCCTAAATAACCTTCACCTTCTTTATAGCTTGGTGAACCAAATCTGGGCTAAAATCTCAGCTTTACCAATAGGATTTCAACACCTCTTACCATACAATGCCTCAAACTGGGCCATACAAATATAAGAATGGTTACTATTGTTATTGGAAAATTTAATTAGAGGTAAGTGGTAAAATCAACTACCACCAAAATTGATTACACAAGCGTGTAACATATCTTCCAAAGTCTGAATAGTCCTTTTAGCTTGTGCATCTAACTGTGGATAAAAGGCGCTGCTAAGGCTCAATTTAATCCCTAAACAATGCTGAAAAGAGCACCATAAATTCCATGAGAAATATGTATGATTATTCAAAATAAATTAGACAGGTGGCCCATGATACTTTAACACCTCCTGAAGGAATAAATTTGCATAGTGCTTGGCAGAATAATTATTCCTCAATGGCAAGAAGTGAGAAAAATTAGTCATCCTATCCAAGATGAACCAAATCAAGTTACACTTATTCTGAAAATTTGTAATGCCAGTAATAAACTACATATTAATTATCTGCCCCTTCTACACTAGCAATTCAATTTCTTAGAGTATCCCACTAGGACTCATGTGGTCCACTTTCACTTGCTGACACACTATACACTTAGACACAAAGTTGGATACATCCTACTTTATGTTATTCCACTAATACATATCCTTGAGATCATGATACATCTTTGTTGAACCTAGATGAATTGAATATCAAAACTTATGGGCCTTGGCAAAGATCCTATCTCGCAATCCATCTATGTTGACAAAACACAACCTCTCTTGGTACCTCAAGATACCATCGCAACTAATCTCGAAGGGCATCACTTTCTACTTACCCACATCATTCTTTATTTTTATCTGGAGAGGGTCTAGTACATACTTCTCCTTTATTTTAGTCTTAAGAGATGATTATGTGACCTACTGCACCAATACACCACCATCCTCAAAGTCCAAGAGACAAAACTCTATGATTAGCATAATAATGATTATCTTTCACTAATTCCTTCTAATCTATATCGACATACGATAAGATACCCATTGGTAACCTACTAAGAGAATCAACAACATGTTAGCTTTAACTGGGTGGTAGTGAAGACTCATATAATAATATTTCAGCAACTCAAGCCATCTCCTTTGCTCGACATTAAGCTCTTACTTAGTGAACAGGTACTACAGCTCTTATGACCAAAAAAGATATCAATATGGAATCCATATAGATAATGATGCCATATTTTAAACAAAAACACAACGGCTAACAACTTTATGACATTAGTTGGATAAGCCTTCTCATGAACCTTTAACTGTCTAGAAGCATAGGTAACCAAATTGCTTTGCTACATTAACAGATATCCCAAACCACCCAAGATTTATCACAATAGATTACAAAATTCTTGATACCCTCAGATGGCATCAAGATCAGAGATGAAGTCCACTTATCTTTTAGCTTCTCAAAACTACCCTCGCAAGAATCAGACCACAAGAACTCTACCTTCTTCTGAGTGAACTTGGTCAATGGAGTAGTAAGAGAAGAGAAACATCATACAAACCTCTTATAATAATAGGCTGAATCCAAAAAGCTTAAAATATTTGTTGTAGTCATGGGTCTAGGCAACTTCTTAACCACATGAACTATCTAAGGATCAACTATGATCCTTTCACTAGGCAAAACATGACTCAAAAATGTGACAATCTACAACTAGAATTCGTATAAGGAAAATTTGGCATACAACAATTGATCCTTAAGGGGTCTACAACACAAGACAAAGGTGATAGACATGATCCTCCTCACTCAATAAGTGTACCAAAATAGCATCGATGAAGACCATCACAAACAAATCTAGAAATAGATAAAAGATTCTATTTATCAAATCAATGGATGTCACATGGACATTTGTCAAGCCAAATGGCATCACCAAAAACTCAAAATTCCCATACAAGGTACGGAAAGCTATCTTAGGGATATCTACCTCCCTAATCTTTAACTGATATTACCTTGATAGAAGACCTATCTTAGAGAAGAATTTTGCACCTTTAAGCTAATCAAAGAGATCATTAATTCTAAAAAGTGGATACTTATAATTTACCCTTACCTTTTTCAACTTTCGGTAATCAATGCACGTATAAAGGGAACCAACCTTCATACATACGAACAAGAAAGGTGCACCCTACGGGGATATACTAGGAAAGATAAAAACCTAATCTAAGAGGTCTTTCAACTACTCATTGAGTTTATCCAACTTGACTGGAGCCATTCTATATGGGGGAATAGAAATAGGATGAGTATCTTGAATAAAATTAATACAAAATCAATCTTCTTATTAGGAGGGACACCAGGTAGATCATTGTGGAAGACCTCAAGAAATTTATTTACCATAAGATTAAACTGTATAGAAGGACCCTCCAAGCTAGAGACTTCACCTAGACCAGAAGATATTGACAACCTTTAAAAAATAACCTTTGGGATCTTAGATATGATATGAACCTCCATTTAGGCACTAAAGAACTTCCCTCTCCTTCAATAATAGGCTCATTAGGGAAATTAAACATAACCATACATGTCCGATAGTCTAAAGAAGCATAACATGAGAGCAACTAGTTCATCCCTAAAGTCAACCTTGTCTAACTCTATTAAGTCTACAAGAGTTTGTTTATTACCAATAGATACAACACAACCCCTATAGACTCTTCTAAAAATGACATAATTTCCCATAATGGTAGAAATAGAAAAAGGGTTCGACAAACTCTCAGAACCAAAAATAAAAGGTACATCCACAAATAGAGTCACACAAGATAGAGTGGATCCCAAATTAAATAAATAGTAAACATGATAGGAAAAGATTTTTAACATATGAATAATAAAATCTAGAGATGCCTTGGTCTCTTGATTAGTAATGAGAGCACAAAGACAGTTTCAATAAGTGTCATAACCAGAAAAGGCACACTTTGGTGTAGGAGTTTATGAAGAGGCTACAATAACCTTATTTTCCCCAGAGGTAACTCTCGAGGGATAATCCCACTGTATATGCCCAACATGACTATACATAAAACATTGATTACTCCTCGCCTCACTCTGACCATAGTAGTGCTGACCATAAAATCTATAAGGATGGTAGGGTGGTTCTTATTAGGCCCTACGAGGCTGATATTAGGCACCCTGTACCCTAGAAGCATCACCACTCTAAAAATATTTGTTACCATACAGCTTTAGATGTGGAGCACTAGACATCTAATAGGAGTTTGAACTCCCTCAACATTTCTTCTTAGGTCATCTTACACTTTGTTGTTGGCTTTCACCCTATTCTAAAAACCAAAGTTTCTTACTCTGTCTCTTATAAATCTTAGCTTCCCTCTTTTTTTCCTCTTTGACCAGCTATATAAAAACCATAAGTTGACAAATATTCATATCCTTGTTTAACAAGGTAGCCTTACTCTCCAAAATCAAGTTTCGGAGAAATCTCAAAGTAAAGTTGCTCATTTGGGCCATCATGCAATACATACCTGGCTAACTGATGAAATTTCAAGGTATACTCCATAGCTGTCATTCCTCCTTTCTTCGAGTTAACAAATTATTTTGCCTTACCCTCTTTAAACTCTTGAGTAAACAAGCAATCCTAAACACACTGGAGAATTCACCTACAAGGCATGACGAATAATTTTGCCTCTTAATTGTTCACACTATTTTTACCACTGGTATGCCACTTTTTTTAATTGGTAGGTAGAATTTCTATACCCTCAAACTCTAAAGCATATATAACTCAGTAGATCATCTCCATCTCATTTATGAAATATAATACCCTATTTCTACAATTGTCTTTACATCATATAACTTTTTGTATGAGTGGTACACACTCCATATGAGTCATGTATGGTGAATCATATCCAAGACAATATAGCATGGTGGAAATTCTATTGAAGGTATGACTTAAACTTTAGGATTTGTAATATAATCATATGATTTGTATGAAGGAAGTCGTAGGTTCATCAATGTAGTCTTCCTAAGATTCTATCCAAGTAGTGAGTATGGGGCTAAGAGTCGTATGAAGATGACACTAGTCATAGTGGAAATTGTATGTTCACCAGTGTATAGCCTTCGTTATGCTGCTAATCTTACAAGTTGATGATTTAATATTTACCCTTCCATACGAGTCATATGGTATACTCATAAAGACTAATGAGAAATTTTTGCAAAATTCAGGTACGGCCTATTTGGTGGTTTCCTTTCGTATAAATTCCTACTATGACCTATAAACCTCAAAGAGGTATTATTTTATCATATTACTTAATAAAATAACAAAGCTTACATCCTTTTATCTTCAAGAAAATAAAGATTAGGGCTTTCTTCATGTATTGATCCTTCAAGTCCTAAGATTCAAATTTTCTTCACAAGACATGAAACTTCAGGTATGTAGGGTTTATAAACAAGGATAATCTTCCTTCCTTGTACCAAAAGTGCATGATTTTATGATGAAAGTTTATTTTTTGAATTACTGTTCATACCCAAATTGCTATATTCTTGAAGTATGATGATAATATGTGATTGAATATTTTAAGTGCATCAAGGTTTACATATATTTATTTTTTGACTACCAAGACTTATATTCTGATTTTAATTTCATTATGTTTACTGGATATTCTTGAGATTTCATGGAGATTATTGAGCATGATCTATTATTATATGTTTCTATAAACTAAAGTCTGAATTTCAAGTCCTAAGTAAAAGAATTAAGTTTACAAGGAAATTAAGTTTTTTAAAATTCCTTCACATACATTATAACACGATTCATGAAAGATTGATCTTTTGATCTGAAGATATGGCCTGAAATCCAAAATTGTTCTTCTTGATTGAGATATAAAGTAAAGATAAGCAAAATTGGTTATCATTTTATAAACCCTTATGATATTTTAAGGTGGATTTCTTAAAGTATGAGCATATAAGTATCATGGAAGTAGTATTTAGCATAGAGAAGGAAATATAGATGGGCATATATGAAATTCCAAGAAACTATTATCCATTGTAAGTTAAGCTTTTTCTCAATATAGATGAAATTCAACGATCACTTAAGATTAAGGTTCTATTTTGATTGCCAGAGTAGAACAATTCTCTAAAATATGTGTAAGCTATTGGACCCCATGTTATATCACATGGTTTATGTTAATTAGAAGAATCTCCCAAATAAAGAATAAAAAGTAATTATTTTAGAAACTGAGTGTCATGGATCTCAAAGTTTATCCTTATGCTTCATTATTCATGTTTATGATTTTTCAGTTCTTATTTATTTTGTGCTCAAGATGAGTCAATTACACTTACAAGCCATCATTTGAAAGTATATATATATATATTAATATATTATTTTAGTTATGCATTCAACCATACATAGTCAATTCATTCCAAAAATATTGACCCACATATATTTCTATGGAGTACATTGTCTTATAATGTTGATTCTGATGCTTGTTTCTAGTGGCACAATTGACTACATACATCATCATATACTGCCTAACTTTTGGTGAGTCCTCATAGTTCGACGACATAATTTCTTAGATATCTACTTGTTGTTTGAAGTGTTTTAGTTATGTGATTTCTAGTTATGTTAGAGTCAACTAAGATCTATCTCATGGGTTCTCTAGTCATCAATATAGGCTTGTCAGACTATTTAATTTTTAAGTTAAAAGAGTGGTTCAAAATTCAAAGTTAAAGACTTTTATTACGATATGCCAGTTTTTACTTTCAAGTGTATATTTATGTTTGTTCACTTTTCATGTGGGTAACAATCTTAGTAGGTATCATAGGTTTGCTTAAGGCTATTTGTAGCCTTAAGCACTGTGTGACATCCAGGAATTACTTTCGGGGCATTAAAAACTTGGTATCATAGCCTAAGGTTTTAAAGAGTCCTAGGGAATTAGAAAAGCTGCATTACGTAGAGTCTCGGTCATGGATATGAAGCACACCATATTTATGAGCAAGAGACTATGGAACTAGTTAGATATCATCATTTCATTCATGATCTATCACGCTTACAGTTGACTCTATTATCCTTAACATGTGCTTTTATGTAATAGAATATGCCTCCACACTAAGTCGATGCATGAAATAATGCTGATTAACGACCCATGCACATCGACCCTCTGAATGAGAATGTATCTTATGCTGAATTTTAAGATTCCTTTCAAGCATTGGATCAAGCTTTGAATGAAAATGTTCAAGACAACAAATAAGAAATAGTTTCACTTCAGAAAAAATTAACTTAGTTGCAGTTATAATTTGGGACTTTATAAGGATGAATCCACTTGAGTTTCATGGATCAAAGATGGATAAGGATACTCATCTCTTTATTAATGAGGTGAGAAAGATTACTCAGATTATGCAGGTTACTGAAGAGGAGAGGGCAGAAATGGCATCCTATAAGCTTAAGGATATTTCTTATGATTGGGTTGTTATATAGAAGAGAGGTAGAGGTAAGAATGCAGCTTCTATGAGTGGGCAGGCTTTTCAGAATACACTTTTTGATAGGTTCTTTACATACGAGATGAGGGAGGCTAAGGTTGAGGACTTCATGAATATAAAGAAAGGATCTATGATAGTGAGTGGGTGCTTCCTTAAGTTCATTCAATTTTGTAAGTATGCTCTCTAGATGTTATCTGAATCTGGAGCTCGTATAAGTAAGTTTGTTATAAGGGTGTCTGATTTCATAGTCAAGGAGTGTAGGACTACCATACTGATTGGGGATATGGATATTGCTTAATTGATAACTAATGCTTAACAAATTGAGGATAAAAAAGTTAATAGAAAGTAATGAGAGAAATAAGAAGGCTAGAATGATGTGTGAGCAGACGCTAACATATTTGAGACTTTTAGCTCAGAATGATTACAAGGTCTTAAGAAACTTTTGTTGTTTTTGATTGTTTTATCTTTGATTTTGCAGTAGAAGCTAAGATACAAGAGAACCAACAAGGATGGAAACAAAAGAGTTGAAATCTGAAGCAAATAGAAGAGAAGTATGGCTGATGACATTCCTGATAAGTCATTAGCCCTGTGATAAGTTATCATAAATATCGTCAGCCCTATATAGAGAATGGATCTCAGCTGAAAGTTGTGATGAAGTTTCCTGATAAGTCGTCAGAAAGTTGATAAGTAACATATGAGACAAGGTGGAGAAGTGACGACATTATCTGATATGTCATCACACTTCAGATAAGTCATCAAGATTCATCATCATCCTTCAACAGAAAGAGCTGAAACTGAAGAGGGAGCTGGTGACATTTGTGATAAGTCATTAGACTCCTGATAAGGTATCATGAATGTCGTCGCCTAATTCAAGGAATTATTAAACTCTGTGATTTTGTTACCTTATTTAGGATGAACTATTTAAAGAATATTTTAGGGCTTTCTAAGGGAGTGGGGGAGCATATTTGGACACACGTATTTTGTTACTTTTCTCTGCAGTTTCTTGGCTTGAAAAACAATTAACTTTAAAGATACTTTCATCAATATTTTGGGATTTCTATTTTGATCTAATCTGAGAATCACTAGTTATTATTAATCTTGTATTAAGTTCATCTTTTAAAATTATGAGTTCAACTAGTTGTTTTGACTATTACATCATGCGTGGCTAAACCCCTTTAACCCAAATTATGGGATCTAAAGGTAAAGTCTTGGTAAGATGCTAAGATTTAAAGATTTTAAAGGTAACAGGACTCCTTGATAATTCCTAGATTTTAATCATTGTCTAGTTATTGAAAACGATAGATAGTACCTATTTTTATTTGCTTGAGATAAAAAATCAAATATAGTAGGAAGTGAATTATTGTCAGGGACTTGGAAACACTAAACTTCTATTTAATAATTGACGCTGTACAAGGTTTATTAACTTGAGGAAATTCTGGTCTATGAATATAAATTCCCTAAGTTCGAGAGGATTAAGTATTAAATGTTTAAGTAGGTCGAGAGACATTTAGGCATAACTTCGATAAAGATAATCTGTTATCCTACCAACTATGAGAACTTCGAATCATTATTAGCATCTGTTAAGTACCAAAACCCATAGTGAATGTAATTTTTGTTTTCCATAAACTCTTGATTACAAACACTAAAACTAAAGTGACTACCATTTATTTTCTATATCTCAAAACCCACATTTCAGGAAACATCCTAATATTAGTTGATTAAATCGCAAAAGACTTAAGTTTAGACCATATTCCCTGTGGGATTATAGCCCAACCTAGTTGGGTTATATATTAACAATGGTAGCTTACATTCTTATTTGAGAGGTTTAGTTTAAGCATTATAAAAAATGGCGCCATTGCTGGGGAAAACGGTTGTCAATTGAAGTTTGTGTGCCCTAATTGACTGTTAGTCAAGTTTCCTAGTTTTACATTTATTTGTTGTTTTTGTTTATTGCAAGATATTTTTAGTGTATTCCAAGAACCAGAAGTTCCGGAGAACTATTATTAGTATTTAACCCAAAACCGCAACGAATTGAAGAATGGCAGAATAACAGGAGGCTCACAAGTTAGCAGACTTAGTTAGATCTCAGGTGAATGTGTAGAATGTCGGTCAACAAGTATGGCATCCGAATCCTGAGGATGAAGATTTGGGAGACGAGGAGTTCCTAAACGCTGGTAACCCAAGGCGTGCAGAGCAAGTAGCTGCACCAGTATAGCGTAATATTAACAGGAACCATCCATTTCGAGAAAGGGAAGATTACTAGTTGCTTCAGTATGACCTCAATAATGATGATGATGGAATGGATGGAGCAGGTACAACGAGTGGAATCATTCCTCCACCATTAGAACCTAGGGAAAAATTAAACATTACGAGTACTATGATTCAACTTCTCAATCTGAAGGGGTTGTTTGGTGGCCTTCCTGGGTATGACCCCAACTTGCAAATGGTGAACTTTGTCACTATCTATAACTTTTTTGATAAACCAAGAGTAGGTCAAAATGCTATCCGATTGAGATTATTTCCATTGTCTCTGTCTGGAGAGGCAATATTATGGCATAATGAGCTGACACCCAATTCTATAACCATCTTCAGGTAGTTGAAAGGAGCTTTCCTAGAAAGGTTCTTTCTGTCTTCCAAGAGGGTACAGTTGAGGGATGCGATCAGCAACTTTATGTAGCTCCCGATAGCAGCCGTGCATGAAACCTGGGAAAGATTCAAAAATAAGCTGATGCTGTATTCGAATCACAAAATGACTGACATACACTTGATGGAGACTTTGTACAGGGCTCTTAACTCTGTGACGAAACCAATTATAGGTAATGCTTCTGGTCATTCATTTGTAGGTTTTACATTCCCAGAGTCTTAAAAAATACTAGAGAAAATTACCAAGCAGGGTAAGGCTTGGCATACTAGAGACTCTGTGGTATCCATCCATACTTTTTCTGTAGGTATGACTGCGAAACAATGTAGAAAAGATAAGGAGTGTGACCAAGACATGGTTTACCTAAAAA